>NC_079374.1:3840211-4127711 GCF_021018895.1 Seriola aureovittata | reverse complement strand
ATAATTAAAAAAACAGCTGGTAAAACATTCAACCAATTAAATAATGAAACTCTATTTTTCGCTCTCTAGGTCTTTATTGAGTGTGCAGGTAAAACTTTGCGTTCCTCCGTCATTCAGAAGTACAAGTCCAACCCAAACTTCAGTACGCTGGTTGATGCCATAGAGCTGGTAAGACCATTACAACACGTGTAACATATTATAACATGTACAATGGAAAAACATCCTGAAAGCAGCAAATTCTTTTAGTGGCGGCAACTGAGACGTATATGCTGTGTTGACAAAACTATGTGGACCCCCACCTGCATACATACAATGATATTTTAGATAAAAGAGACGACAGCTATGGAGAAACCGTTTCCTGCTTCACCATGACAAAGTCAGGTCTGGGAAGAATTGACCAAAATCTTGAAAAATGTTAAAGTGTCCACATACTTTTGGAAACCAGCGCACTATGTAACCGTGGTGTCCCCGGATGGAGTTTGGCTGTCTGTTAGCTAATTCACAGAGAAGCTGTTGAACCTGTTTTGCTGTCTTGTAGGAGTTACCAGAGAACGAACACCTCCACCCTCCTCTCAGTATCACTGTCGTGGACTGGCGGGCCTTCGGTCGCAGCACGCTGGTCGGGAACCACATCATCAACAACCTCAAGGCCTTCAAATACACTCCGCCTCCGGCCCTGCCTGCTCCCGTACAGACACACCCACCACCCAAAGTCACATACACCGCTGAACCTGCACCGACGCCAGAGCCGCAGAGCGCTGAGGGTAAGAACAGCTGCACAAGCACGTTAATACCGTAGATCTGTGACAATGACTGACAGAGAACATCTGATAACATCAACAACAACAAACTCCACTGGGCCCTTTAATCAGTGTCTAAAACTATGTCCTGTTGGGTCCTTGCATTGGACCTGGAAAGTCATTGAAAAGTCTTGATTTTGATGTTTAAGGTGTATGAACCCTCTGTCTCTGTCTCTATAGGACAGCCACAGCATGCTGGAGAGACCAGCTCCACTGTGGCACTAACAAATCAGGATTTCCTTATCACTATTGATGATGAAGCCCCGCCTCCAGCCCCGCCCACTCCTAAGCAAGAACCCAGGAAGAAAAAGGTGAAAGTTACCGCATGTGTACACGGAACAAGATAAGTGACTCACACATACCACCGTCTGAATATCGTTTGCATGTTTTGTATTTTTTAAATCCAGGAGAGCGGCATGAGGAGCACCCACCGATCCACCAAGCGGAGGAGGCGGACCATCGCTGACGAATCGGCAGAGTGTGTTATCGACTGGTGGTCCAAATACTACGCGTCTGTAGAGAAGCAGGTGGCTCTGGTTGTTGAGCTTTGTTGCAAAAACGCAGAAAAAATGTGAATACTTCATCAAATCACATGCATACTTTTTGTGTTCCAGGTCAAACAGAGGGACGGCTCCCCGTTCCCCCAGGTCTTTGAAAAAGGTAAGAACTCTTCTGTCGTGTCTGTCATGTCTGATGTCAACAGTCCAGATTAGAGGGCTGTACTGGACTACTTCCTGGGATGTGATTGAGTTTTTCATTACGTGCTCATAACACATTATTTTGCCCCTTTAGTTTCATCTTGATGGATGCCCCTTATACTTTTTTGTAATCCTCACTCTTAGCTCGCAGTATGTCCACACTAAGTCGTGGTGGCGCAGTCTTATGTCCACACTGTTTTTCAAACCACAGTCGCAGCAGTGGATAAAACAGAAAACATCAGCCTTGTATTTTAGTGCGGTATGGGGAAAAGTGAGCTTCATCAGTTACATACAGTCAAGGAGACGAACCCTCTCTGTGATTGATCACACAGCTGTTGTCATTAAAGGGGAATTCCACCAATTTTACACATATCAAATAGTTACTTATCAAGAAGTTATACAAAGCCTGCTGAGGTCTGATACGTTGCCTCAAGTGATGTCACTGGAGTCAGCATCTGTCGGTTTAGACGATGAAAAGAAAATCTGGTGTTGGGAAAAGATCTGACCTCTGCAGTCTCCAGGCTACATTAGCCACTACTAGCAGAACATATCCAAATCGCTGACCAAACTGTTGCATTGTGGGTAATGTAAGTGGCAGGTTTTGACAAGGAGGAAAAGAAAAAAGATGCTGCATCCGTTTCGATTTCTGTGTTGTATTCATGCTTATTATATCAGACATAAAATAACGTTGTGAATGATGTCATGGTGCAGCAGCACAGGGGTCACTCTTCAGTCTATTAACAGGTAGTATATGACACAGTCATCACGTGTCACAACTGATGCTGTGAACTTAGATCTTTAATAGGAGTGTGAGTAAAGCGGTTTTTACAAAGGGTCACCCACAAACACATTATTGTGTATTGCAGCTTCGCCGTTCCACAGTTTGCTCAGCGATGGAATAGACTCTCTGGGTAAGGACAAAGACTGAGAGAAGTTGTGTAATTAAAGGCAATGGAGTTAACTTTGTTTTAACTTCCCTGGAGAAAATCTTTTGCTTGGCCTGAGTAAATCTTACCGGTTTCTGTTGTACAACTGTGTGGACAGATGTTTGCAGCTCTGTTTTTGGCTGATTTAAGATGTTACACTGGATGTTTGGTCCTGTCACTGCTTGATCTGCCACTGTTACCCTGCAGCTTCTGCTCTTTAAGGATACTTTTAGCAGGGGACTCAGTTGTGGTGGCTTAGTATGATGCTTTTTATTGTTGAGGTGTTGTTCATTTTTATACAATAACAGGATTTTTTTTCAGCTTTTTGTTCTGGTGGAGATGAAGGGGGCTTGGTTTAAATTGCAGACATCACTTGTATGTTTCTGAGCGACACTTTGGAGTTTCTTAAGTAAAAAAAAAAAAACTGACTGAATCTAATCTTTTCCTGCTGTTGAACACTGTCATCACTGTGCAAATAAAGGTAGTAGTGTTCCTTGTGTCTCCACTGAACATATATGTCGTTTGCTCCTTCAGTCAGCTCCCACTCGGACGGAGACAAGAAGAAAAAGCAGAAAGGAAAAGGAACTCTGGAGCCGAATGTTGGTCTGGCCACTAAACTAGCCACACTCAAGGTACTCGGTTCACTCACAGTGCCGGTCCAATAAGATCACAGCTTTTATTATCAAGTCAGATGTTTGCAAAGTCACTCTGCATTTGATGAATTCATAAATGGACAGCCACTGGCTTACTGAAGATCATGGGTGTGTGGTTCTCCTTCCTGCATATGTTGTCTATTTACTATGTATTAGATTAAAGATGTTGCTGTAATATGTCAGAAAAGTTTAGCGGAGTGATGCCGACAACCTCCTGCTTCCTGCAGCTGTACAACAGGGAGCTGGAGGCGGAGTTCGGGCCGTTCGATGACTGGGTGAACACCTACGAGCTGTTTAGAGGGAAAGCCGGTGAGGAAGATGGGCCGAGTGATGAGAGGTTTGTCGGCAAATTTAAGGTGAGACAGTTTAGTTGAATGTCACCTGTTGGAAACCAGAGACACACCTTCACTATTGAACTGTTTCACTCTGTGCTTACGCTTCTGCGCAGGGGAGATTCTGCCTGTACAAGCTTACCGAGGACGAGGCAGAGGACTGGGATGAAACCGCAGACACGGGACACTTCAAAGTCAGCAGAGGAATCCCTCCCAACGGCCCGGTCCAAGTCCTCATACGGGTTTACATAGTCTCTGTGAGTCCTGCTATGTTCTGGACCTTGTTTTTAAATATTCAGTCAGGTTTCACGTTTTCTTTGTGTGATGTTATAAATGATGTCCACACCTCTCTCCCCAGGCGTCCAACCTGCACCCAGCTGACTCGGATGGGAAGGCGGACCCCTACATTGTGGTTCGCCTCGGCAAAAATGAAATCAAAGACAGAGACAACTACATTCCTAAACAGCTCAATCCCGTGTTTGGAAGGTAAAGAACTGTTGACTACATCCCCTAAATATCTGATCCTCATGTTCCCTACACACAACTTCTCAAGCCCGTTCTCCTTCTTCCAGGTCTTTTGAGATGCAGGCGACCTTCCCTCAGGAGTCTCTGCTGTCAGTGCTGATCTACGACTACGACCTGGTGGGAGGGGACGACCTGATCGGAGAGACTCGCATTGACCTGGAGAACCGGTTCTACAGCCGACACAGAGCCACCTGCGGACTCCCCACCGAGTACAGTCTGTACGTGAGTTTCCATTTGGTTCATGTAGGAACCATCTTGCTCTTATTTGAAAAGACTGTTAAAACCTGTGTCTGCTGTCTGTGTGTCAGTGATGGTTATAATGCCTGGAGAGACTGTCTGAAGCCGTCGGAGCTGTTGTCTAAGCTTTGCAGAGAAAACGGATTGGACGGTCCTCATTTCAGACCAGGACGCATCACTGTGGCAGAAAAAGTCTTCACTGGCAAAACACTCTTCATGCATGAAGGTAAACTGGACAAAGTAAGCACTGCTCAGGTTTGGGGTTAACTGTAGCTTCCTCTGTCTTTATATGACAAAATGGGCAAAGATCAAGGGTCATATTTGTCCCTTCTGTTTTAGCTGGCTTCATCAGTATTTGTTTCATTTCTTGGACATAATAGGGAATTAATTATCAAACAATAACATGTTGGTCACGTCTCACATGCCGATGTACCTCATTGTTGTGTGGCCACAAGTGTGTTAAAGTGCTTTAGTTGTATAAGGTTTAAGTCACACTTGGATCCTGAGTGTAAATGGTGCAGACAATGTGCTCATTTTTCATCTTCATGTTAGCATTTGTGTGTGTGTGTGTGTGTGTGTGTGTGTCTCTCTCATCAATGATGATGTTGTGTGCACATGTCCCAGACCAGCCGGTGGAGTCCTATGAGCACTTGTCTCTGAAGATCCTGCACCGCTGGGCAGAGATGCCAGATGTGGGATGTAAGCTGGTACCAGAACACATCGAGACCAGAACTCTGTTCCACAAGGCCCGGCCCGGCATGGACCAGGTAGGATGTAACTTGACTAACTAACTGAGCACGTGGATCTCTGCATGGAACATGTAATCAACCAGGCTATTTTGATATTAAAATAAGACAATAGTTGAAATGTCTGGACTATATGTGAGTATGAAAGACACACCTACCTGACTGTCTGTCCGTCTGTGTGTCTGTGAACGAGAGTAAACAAGTCTAGGCAAACTGTATGTAGAAAGACAGAGTTGCAGCTGCTGCGCACACGAGAGGCAGACAGTGTGTCCAATGCCGTTTGTTTTCTGAACCCATTCGTCTGGCTCCATCTTCACTTACCGTTTGTAAACACGGATAAAGTCGCTTTGGCGCTTCACTTCTTTCGCTCTGTCGTCAGTTCCTTCCGCACTTGCGGAGAGTTTAGTGGATGGGTGGGGCAGCGTGTCTGTGAGAGCATGTGACGCCGCCGTCTGAAAGCACGTGACTATTTATACCCGATGTTTGCGATATTTTCATTTTATACATCCCACGTGGAACAAGCTGCGATACATGGAATATATTCAATATATCGCCCACCCCTAGTTTAGTGTAACATTACCTCCGTGACTTTCAGCTGCATTTACTGTACCATTTTTCATGAAGCTCAAATTCTGCTGAAGTTGAGATCAGTAGGAGTCTGTTAAAATGTTAAGTGTTTTTCTCACAGATCTCTGCATGCTTCTTGTCTCTCTCTCTCTGTGACTGCGTTTGTGTATGTATGTATGTATGTATGTATGTATGTATGTATGTATGTATGTATGTATGTATGTATGTATGTATGTATGTACGTACGTATGTATGTATGTATGTGTGTATGTATGTATGTATGTGTGTATGTATGTACAGGGTCAGGTACAGATGTGGGTTGACTTGTTTCCCATGGATTTGCCTCATCCTGGACCTTCAGTGGACATTTCACCTCGGAAACCAAAAGGGTGAGGCTGTCTGTGTTTGTAGAAGCGTTGATAAAACAATATGTTTGGATTTTTGAAAAGGGGCAACTAACATCCACATGTGTGTGTTCAGGTACGAGCTGCGAATCATCATCTGGAACACAGAGGATGTGATTCTGGAGGACAGTAACTTCCTGACTGGTCAACAGTCCAGTGATATCTATGTCAAGGGGTAATTACAAGCTCCTTCTTTGTTCTTTGCTCAAAATCATGATATTTGGTCCAGCTCATAGTTTATTTTTTTGTTTGCTTATTACAGTAAGGTAACTTTGGAAAAATGAGTTGTTATTGTGTCAAAGTTGAAAGTGATGCCTCTCACTAGCAGAGAAAGTGAAGTGAATTTGTGGTGCAGACATGTGGCCTGAAATACTGCTGCACAAAATAATTATAGGCGGATGTGAAATTATCTGAAGAGGGGGAACTGAAATAATGGTAGAATACCATTAGACTATTTTCTTCCTCAACTGTTTATAATGTAGTTTAATTGTAAGGATTAATTATTGTTTATTGTATTATTTATTATTGTACTATTGTACATAGTTTATGCACAATATTTGACATAGCCTCCCTCTCTCTCTCTCTTTAGCTGGTTGAAAGGTTTAGAGGACGACCGACAAGAGACTGATGTTCACTACAACTCTCTGACTGGAGAAGGAAACTTCAACTGGCGCTTTGTCTTCCCCTTCAGCTACCTGCCTGCTGAAAAGGTACTGACGGATACATAAGTGAACCAAAGTCCCTACCAGCTCAGACAGATTAATTGCAGAGCAAAATAATGACATTATTCCATTTTGTGTGGATGAAACAAAGCCTATGATACATGCAGTTAGAGGATGAGTGTGAAATAAAACACTTGTTTATATTCTCTCTCTCTCTCAGGTGATAGTGGTGAGAAAAAGAGAGAACATTTTCTCTCTGGATAAAACAGAGCAGAAGCTTCCTGCCATCCTTATTCTGCAGGTCTGGGACTTTGAGACACTGTCCTCTGATGACTTCCTAGGTTTGTGTGTCACTGCTTTTTTATGAGTATCTGTGTTTCTGTATTTGTATATTTGACTGACTGACTGACTGACTGAGTGTGTGTGTGTGTGTGTAGGCACTGTGGAGTTGGACCTCCATGGTTTCACTCGTGGGGCAAAGACGGCCAAGTCCTGTAAGGCAGACATGTTGACGGATGGGACAGAGAAAATCTCCATATTCCAACAGAAGAGAGCGAGAGGCTGGTGGCCCTTCAGCAAATCTGGAGAGCTGACTGTACGTAAGCTCACACGCTTTACAGATTGCCAGATGTAGAGATTTTTTTCAGGTGTGTAAAGTTAGACTGACAGGTGTGTGCTATGTGTTATGAATCCATCAGGGGAAGGTGGAGGCGGAGTTTCACCTTGTAACTGCTGAGGAGGCGGAGAAAAATCCTGTCGGCAAAGCCCGCAAGGAGCCGGAGCCACTTCCAAAACCAAAGTGAGTGATTGTTTTTGGTTTTTTTAAGTTTATACTGTGATGTTTTTCTTTGTATTTTTAGCAAAAGTGAGACGATTGGCATCTAATTGTATAATAATGACATGCAATCAATAAATGCAATTACCTGCATTCATTGTTGGGCCTTGGTTATTTATCAATTAGTCGAAGGTTAGGAGTCAGTTCATTACCCAGTCTTTGGAACAAAGAAAGGTCCTTTCCAGTGTTGCAGAGGAGGCCACTGGTTTCTCCTTTGTTCTTAGCATGCAACAGCTAACCCCGGATTTCCACCGCGGAACGTCAGCGTCGCGGTTTTGCTCCGTCCTCAGCCCGGCGTCAATCCCCACCGGACGTGTTACGGCAGCGCTGCGCTGCCTTGCGAGCCAGCCGTATTCACGTGAGAATACGGAACGTACGCGAGATTGTTGCGGTTGACCAGGACAACGGTCAATTGATCAGAGTGGCGACATCAAAAACTGTCGCCACTCTGATCAATTGCCCGTTGTCCTGGTAACACTGGTAACGTTCATGAAGTAATGTTGATGTGAAGTTAGATGACATGTGTGTTGTGTTTTATTTTGAAAGGGGGCGGAAGTGTTTTACTTTGATACTGTGTCTGACTTCCTGTCTGGTGCGATCTGCTCTGTTGAGCTTGAAGCGATTTAGCAACGGGAGCGTCAAAAATAGAACTGCTACGGATTGATAGCGGTGCGGCGCGGTGAGCTGCTGCTGCGGCGCGGTGAGCCGCTGCTGGGACGCTACTGAGACGCGTCGTGGCGCTTCTGGTGGAAATATTTACAATGATTAGAGTGGCAGCGTTTGGCTGCGCTGACGGCCCCGGTGGAAATCAGGCGTAACTCTGCTATGGCTTCAGTAGCTGCTGAAGTGAACTTGGCTACTTACGTTGAGTGGGTGAGAGTGCTGGAGGGAGGCAGGCTTGCCAGTGAGTTGTTGTTGTTTCTGTGGAACAAAAGACCATGTGGTTTCCACCATTGTGAATGTAGTGAGTCCCAACATCAGCGAGAGGAAATCAGAAGAGCTTTGATTGTCTAAGCTGGGATGAATAGCATACACGGTAAGAATAGAGTCGGTCTGACGTTAGGTTCGTCGCTGTGTCGCTGTCCTTGCTCGGTGGACTCGCGCAGGTAGACTCGCAGGTCTTTACCCTCGTCGGTCTTCACACGAGGACTGACGCAGGGCTGACGCTCCTGCGACACACTGCTACTCAAATAGCATAAGCATCATTGAGCACAGGTGCTCACCAATCAACTCTGATTGCACGCACCTGACTATGCTAAATACTCAGCACATACTGCACAGTTACTTTGCTTTGAAGTAGTAGCAAGGACTGTGAGCCCATCCATATTTCTTCTACATTTCTAACTAATTAAAACCACTTAATTCTCTCCCTCCTCAGTCGTCCAGACACATCCTTCTCCTGGTTCGTCAACCCATTCAAGTGTTTCTTCCACCTAGTGTGGAGAAGCTACAAGAAGTACATCATCATCGCCCTGCTCCTGCTCATCACACTGCTGTTCCTCGCCCTGCTCTTCTACACACTGCCAGGAGCCATCTCTAACAAGATAGTGGAAGGATAAATCTTTTACATAACATGTAAACTTTTCAAACTGTGAGCACTCAAAGGAGGAGTGCAAATCACTTTTTCTTCAAAGTTAGAGTGAAAGTGTCAGTTGGCTAGAGTGCGTGAAGCAGTAAAAAATAACCTTTATTTTTATTTTTAACTCGAGCTCACGGCCAAACCGTAAAAAGGAGACAAATAATTCTTTCTGAAAATGTAGACATAGTTGTTGGGATTCATAAAATGTAACTTTGACAGGCAGGGTCTGCACAAAATGTAAACGGGGGTGCCGAGTCCGGCAGCAATACCTGTCTCACTCTCATTGACACCTAATGTAATCGTCTTTTTTTTTCAAAAGAATCTCTCTCTGTCTTCGCACTGAGCTTCCTCACTCATTTTAAGGAATATCTGAATAAAATAGAGACTGTAGAAACTTCTGGCTTCAGTGTCTGGCACGGTCTTTTCGGTTTATGAAAAGAAGTAACGGTTTTCTCATAATTTGCAGTTGTTTGAAGCCATGTAGAAGCCATATTCTGGGCAGATTTTCACATTGCAATGGCAACGGCAGCTCCTGACCTGTGTGCGTGCGTGCGCCTAGCAACCAGATAACCAACTCTCCAAGCTCTGCTAGCTTTACATTAGCCGCATGTTAGGTCTTAAATTACATTTAGTTAGGTCTTAAATATGTAAGTCCATTTACTGCTTCCTTCGTTGCTTTTTTTTTTGTTTTGTTAAAAGAGTGAATGAAGTTGTGACGGTCTCCGCTGAGACAGAGGAGAGGAGAAGCTACTAGCCCTCTCTCGCTGTCACTTCTAGTCGCGTTGCTCTCCTCCCCAGTAATGTTAAATTTAGCACAGAAAAAAACATAATAGTGGTAATTTAAATAGCGGTTCATGGGATTTATTAACCCTCTGGGGTCCCTCTGTCCTTTTTTGGACATTTTCTTTACTTTTCTTTTTTGATTTGCTGATCATTTTGGCTGTGTTACAGCTGAAGGTATGGATGGAAAAAAACGTCATAGTATAGTCAGGCACAAAACGTCACAGTATAGTAAGGCAAAAAAAAAGTCAAAAAACGTCATAGTATAATAAGGCATAAAAATGGCAAAAAACGTCATAGTATAGTCAGGCACAAAACGTCACAGTATAGTATGGCATAAAAATGCCAAAAAACGTCATCGTATAGTATGGCATAAAATTTCAAAAAAACATCATAGTATAATAAGTCATAAAAATGGCAAAAAACGTCATAGTATAGTAAGGCATAAAATTGCCAAAAGAATACATATTATAGTAGAGCATAAAAATGTAAAAAAACGTCATAGTATAATAAGGCATAAAAATGGCAAAAAACGTCACAGTATAGTAAGGCATAAAAATGCCAAAAAAATACATATTATAGTAGAGCATAAAAATGTCAAAAAACGTCATAGTATAGTATGGCATAAAATTTCAAAAAAACATCATAGTATAATAAGGCATAAAAATAAAAAAAAACGTCATAGTATAGTCAGGCACAAAACGTCACAGTATAGTAAGGCAAAAAAATGCCAAAAAAAGTCATATTGTAGTAGAGCATAAAAATGTCAAAAAACATCGTAGTATTGTATGGCATAAAATTTCAAAAAAACATCAAAGTATAATAAGGCATAAAAATGTCAAAAAACGTCATAGTGTTGTATGGCATACAATTTCAAAAAACGTCACAGTATAGTAAGGCATAAAAATGCCAAAAAAATACATATTATAGTAGAGCATAAAAATGTCAAAAAACGTCATAGTATAGTCAGGCACAAAACGTCACAGTATAGTAATACAAAAAAATGCCAAAAAAAGTCATATTGTAGTAGAGCATAAAAATGTCAAAAAACATCGTAGTATTGTATGGCATAAAATTTCAAAAAAACATCAAAGTATAATAAGGCATAAAAATGTCAAAAAACGTCATAGTATTGTATGGCATAAAATTTCAAAAAAACATCAAAGTATAATAAGGCATAAAAATGTCAAAAAACGTCATAGTATAGTATGGCATAAAATTTCAAAAAACATCATAGTATAATAAGGCCTAAAAATGGCACAAAACGTCATAGTATAGTCAGGCACAAAACGTCACAGTATAGTAAGGCATAAAAATGCCAAAAAAATACATATTATATTAGAGCATAAAAATGTCAAAAAACGTCACAGTATAGTATGGCATAAAATTTCAAAAAACGTCATAGTATTGTATGGCATAAAATTTCAAAAAAACATCAAAGTATAGTAAGGCATAAAAACGGCAAAAAACGTCATGGCACAAAACGCCACAGTATAGTAAGGCAAAAAAATGCCAAAAAAAGTCATATTGTAGTAGAGCATAAAAATGTCAAAAAACATCGTAGTATTGTATGGCATAAAATTTCAAAAAAACATCAAAGTATAATAAGGCATAAAAATGTCAAAAAACGTCATAGTGTTGTATGGCATACAATTTCAAAAAACGTCATACTATAATAAGGCCTAAAAATGGCAAAAAACGTCACAGTATAGTAAGGCATAAAAATGCCAAAAAAATACATATTATAGTAGAGCATAAAAATGTCAAAAAACGTCATAGTATAGTATGGCATAAAATTTCAAAAAAACATCATAGTATAATAAGGCATAAAAATAAAAAAAAACGTCATAGTATAGTCAGGCACAAAACGTCACAGTATAGTAAGGCATAAAAATGCCAAAAAAATACATATTATATTAGAGCATAAAAATGTCAAAAAACGTCATAGTATAGTATGGCATAAAATTTCAAAAAACGTCATAGTATTGTATGGCATAAAATTAAAAAAAAACATCAAAGTATAATAAGGCATAAAAACGGCAAAAAACGTCATGGCACAAAACGTCACAGTATAGTAAGGCAAAAAAATGCCAAAAAAAGTCATATTACAGTAGAGCATAAAAATGGCAAAAAACGTCATAGTATAGTATGGCATAAAATTTCAAAAAACGTCATAGTATAACAAGGCATAAAAATGGCAAAAAAACGTCATAGTATAGTCAGGCACAAAACGTCACAGTATAGTAAGGCAAAAAAATGCCAAAAAAAGTCATAGTATAGTATGGCATAAAATTTCAAAAAACGTCATAGTATAATAAGGCATAAAAATGGAAAAAAAAACGTAATAGTACAATAAGGCATAAAAATGGCAAAAAACGTCATGGCACAAAACGTCACAGTATAGTAAGGCAAAAAAATGCCAAAAAAAGTCATATTATAGTAGAGCATAAAAATGCCAAAAAAACATCATAGTATAGTATGGCATAAAATGGAAAAAAACGTCATAGTATAATAAGGCATAAAAATGGAAAAAAACGTCATAGTATAGTCAGGCACAAAACGTCACAGTATAGTAAGGCATAAAAATGCCAAAAAAATACATATTATAGTAGAGCATAAAATTTCAAAAAATGTCATAGTATAGTATGGCATAAAATTTAAAAAAAACATCATAGTATAATAAGGCATAAAAATGGCAAAAAACGTCATGGCACAAAACGTCACAGTATAGTAAGGCAAAAAATGCCAAAAAAAGTCATATTATAGAAGAGCATAAAAATGTCAAAAAACGTCATAGTATAGTATGGCATAAAATTTCAAAAAACGTCATAGTATAATAAGGCATAAAAATGGAAAAAAACGTCTTAGTACAATAGGCATAAAAATGGCAAAAAACGTCATAGTATAGGATGGCATAAAATTTCAAAAAAACATAGTATAATAAGGCATAAAAATGCCAAAAAAGTCATGGCACAAAACGTCACAGTATAGTAAGGCAAAAAAATGCCAAAAAAATACATATTATAGTAGAGCATAAAAATGCCAAAAAAACGTCATAGTATAGTATGGCATAAAATTTCAAAAAATGTCATAGTATAATCAGGCACAAAACGTCACAGTATAATAAGGCATAAAAATGCCAAAAAAATACATATTATAGTAGAGCATAAAAATGTCAAAAAACGTCATAGTATAGTATGGCATAAAATTTCAAAAAAACATCATAGTATAATAAGGCATAAAAATAAAAAAAAAACGTCATAGTATAGTCAGGCACAAAACGTCACAGTATAGTAAGGCAAAAAAATGCCAAAAAAAGTCATATTGTAGTAGAGCATAAAAATGTCAAAAAACATCGTAGTATTGTATGGCATAAAATTTCAAAAAAACATCAAAGTATAATAAGGCATAAAAATGTCAAAAAACGTCATAGTATAGTATGGCATAAAATTTCAAAAAACGTCATAGTATAATAAGGCATAAAAATGGCACAAAACGTCATAGTATAGTCAGGCACAAAACGTCACAGTATAGTAAGGCATAAAAATGCCAAAAAAATACATATTATATTAGAGCATAAAAATGTCAAAAAACGTCATAGTATAGTATGGCATAAAATTTCAAAAAAAGTCATAGTATAGTATGGCATAAAATTTCAAAAAAACATAATATAATAAGGCATAAAATTTCAAAAAAACATCAAAGTATAATAAGGCATAAAAATGGCAAAAAACGTCATGGCACAAAACGTCACAGTATAGTAAGGCAAAAAAATGCCAAAAAAAGTCATATTACAGTAGAGCATAAAAATGGCAAAAAACGTCATAGTATAGTATGGCATAAAATTGCAAAAAAACGTAATAGTATAGTAAGGCATAAAAATGGCAAAAAAAGTCATATTATAGTAGAGCATAAAAATGGCAAAAAACGTCATAGTATAGTATGGCATAAAATTTCAAAAAACGTCATAGTATAATAAGGCATAAAAATGGAAAAAAACGTCATAGTATAGTCAGGCACAAAACGTCACAGTATAGTAAGGCATAAAAATGCCAAAAAAATACATATTATAGTAGAGCATAAAATTTCAAAAAATGTCATAGTATAGTATGGCATAAAATTAAAAAAAAAATCATAGTATAATAAGGCATAAAAATGGCAAAAAACGTCATGGCACAAAACGTCACAGTATAGTAAGGCAAAAAAATGCCAAAAAAAGTCATATTATAGAAGAGCATAAAAATGTCAAAAAACGTCATAGTATAGTATGGCATAAAATTTCAAAAAACGTCATAGTATAATAGGCATAAAAATGGAAAAAAACGTCATAGTACAATAGGCATAAAAATGGCAAAAAAACGTCATGGCACAAAACGTCATAGTATTGTATGGCATAAAATTTCAAAAAAAGTCATAGTATAATCAGGCACAAAACGTCACAGTATAATAAGGCAAAAAATGGCAAAAAACGTCATGGCACAAAACGTCACAGTATAGTAAGGCAAAAAAATGCCAAAAAAATACATATTATAGTAGAGCATAAAAATGCCAAAAAAACGTCATAGTATAGTATGGCATAAAATTTCAAAAAATGTCATAGTATAATCAGGCACAAAACGTCACAGTATAATAAGGCATAAAAATGCCAAAAAAATACATATTATAGTAGAGCATAAAAATGCCAAAAAAACGTCATAGTATAGTATGGCATAAAATTTCAAAAAATATCATAGTATAATCAGGCATAAAATTTCAAAAAACGTCATAGTATAATAAGGCAAAAAATGGCAAAAAAACGTAATAGTATAGTAAGGCATAAAAATGGCAAAAAAAGTCATATTATAGTAGAGCATAAAAATGGCAAAAAACGTCATAGTATAGTATGGCATAAAATTTCAAAAAACGTCATAGTATAATAAGGCATAAAAATGGCAAAAAACGTCATAGTATAGTCAGGCACAAAACGTCACAGTATAGTAAGGCATAAAAATG
This sequence comes from Seriola aureovittata, assembly GCF_021018895.1. Taxonomy (NCBI): domain Eukaryota; kingdom Metazoa; phylum Chordata; class Actinopteri; order Carangiformes; family Carangidae; genus Seriola; species Seriola aureovittata. The sequence continues at coordinate 4,112,975 of NC_079374.1, read as the reverse complement.
CCAAAAAAATACATATTATAGTACAGCATAAAAATGTCAAAAAACGTCATAGTATAGTCAGGCATAAAATTTCAAAAAAACATCATAGTATAAGAAGGCATAAAAATGGCAAAAAACGTCATAGTATAGTCAGGTATAAAATTTCAAAAAAACATAGTATAATAAGGCATAAAAATGGCAAAAAACGTCATGGCACAAAACGTCACAGTATAGTAAGGCAAAAAAATACATATTATAGTAGAGCATAAAAATGCCAAAAAAACGTCATAGTATAGTATGGCATAAAATTTCAAAAAATGTCATAGTATAATAAGGCATAAAAATGGCAGAAAACGTCATAGTATAGTCAGGCACAAAACGTCACAGTATAATAAGGCATAAAAATGCCAAAAAAATACATATTATAGTAGAGCATAAAAATGTCAAAAAACGTCATAGTATAGTATGGCATAAAATTTCAAAAAACGTCATAGTCTAATAAGGCATAAAAATGGAAAAAAACGTCATAGTATAGTCAGGCACAAAACGTCACAGTATAGTAAGGCATAAAAATGGCAAAAAAATACATATTATAGTAGAGCATAAAAATGGCAAAAAACGTCATAGTATAGTATGGCATAAAATTTCAAAAAAACATCATAGTATAATAAGGCATAAAAATGCCAAAAAATACATATTATAGTAGAGCATAGAAATGTCAAAAAACGTCATAGTATAGTTTGGCATAAAATTTCAAAAAACGTCACAGTATAATAAGGCATAAAAATGGAAAAAAACGTCATAGTATAGTCAGGCACAAAACGTCACAGTATAGTAAGGCATAAAAATGCCAAAAAAATACATATTATAGTAGAGCATAAAAATGGCAAAAAACGTCATAGTATAGTATGGCATAAAATTTCAAAAAAACATCATAGTATAATAAGGCATAAAAATGGCAAAAAACGTCATAGTATAGTCAGGCACAAAACGTCACAGTATAGTAAGGCATAAAAATGCCAAAAAATACATATTATAGTAGAGCACAAAAATGTCAAAAAACGTCATAGTATAGTATGGCATAAAATTTCAAAAAACGTCACAGTATAATAAGGCATAAAAATGGAAAAAAACGTCATAGTATAGTCAGGCACAAAACATCACAGTATAATAAGGCATAAAAATGCCAAAAAAATACATATTATAGTAGAGCATAAAAATGGCAAAAAACGTCATAGTATAGTATGGCATAAAATTTCAAAAAAACATCATAGTATAATAAGGCATAAAAATGGCAAAAAACGTCATAGTATAGTCAGGCACAAAACGTCACAGTATAGTAAGGCATAAAAATGCCAAAAAAATACATATTATAGTAGAGCATAAAAATGTCAAAAAACGTCATAGTATAGTATGGCATAAAATTTCAAAAAACGTCACAGTATAATAAGGCATAAAAATGGAAAAAAACGTCATAGTATAGTCAGGCACAAAACGTCACAGTATAGTAAGGCATAAAAATGCCAAAAAAATACATATTATAGTAGAGCATAAAAATGTCAAAAAACGTCATAGTATAGTATGGCATAAAATTTCAAAAAACGTCACAGTATAATAAGGCATAAAAATGGAAAAAAACGTCATAGTATAGTCAGGCACAAAACGTCACAGTATAGTAAGGCATAAAAATGCCAAAAAATACATATTATAGTAGAGCACAAAAATGTCAAAAAACGTCATAGTATAGTATGGCATAAAATTTCAAAAAACGTCATAGTATAATAAGGCATAAAAATGGCAAAAAAACGTCATAGTATAGTCAGGCACAAAACATCACAGTATAATAAGGCATAAAAATGCCAAAAAAATACATATTATAGTAGAGCATAAAAATGTCAAAAAACGTCATAGTATAGTATGGCATAAAATTTCAAAAAAACATCATAGTATAATAAGGCATAAAAATGGCAAAAAACGTCATAGTATAGTCAGGCACAAAACGTCACAGTATAGTAAGGCATAAAAATGCCAAAAAATACATATTATAGTAGAGCACAAAAATGTCAAAAAACGTCATAGTATAGTATGGCATAAAATTTCAAAAAACGTCATAGTATAATAAGGCATAAAAATGGCAAAAAAACGTCATAGTATAGTCAGGCACAAAACATCACAGTATAATAAGGCATAAAAATGCCAAAAAATACATATTATAGTAGAGCATAAAATTTCAAAAAACGTCATAGTATAATAAGGCATAAAAATGACAAAAAAACGTCATAGTATAGTCAGGCACAAAACGTCACAGTATAGTAAGGCATAATATTGGCAAAAAACGTCATAGTATAGTAGAGCATAAAAATGGCAAAAAACGTCATAGTATAGTATGGCATAAAATTTCAAAAAAACATCAAAGTATAATAAGGCATAAAAACGGCAAAAAACGTCATGGCACAAAACGTCACAGTATAGTAAGGCAAAAAAATGCCAAAAAAAGTCATATTATAGTAGAGCATAAAAATGGCAAAAAACGTCATAGTATAGTATGGCATAAAATTTCAAAAAATATCATAGTATAATCAGGCATAAAAATGGCAAAAAAACGTCATAGTATAGTCAGGCACAAAACGTCACAGTATAGTAAGCCATAAAAATGCCAAAAAAATACATATTATAGTAGAGCATAAAAATGGCAAAAAACGTCATAGTATAGTATGGCATAAAATTTCAAAAAATGTCATATTATATTAAAGGGGACATATTATGCAAAATGCACTTTTCCATGGTTTTCTATCAGTAGTATGTGTCCCTGGCATGTCTACGAACCCCCCCAAACATGAGAAAAGTCCATCCTCTCCGCCTTTTGCTTTCTCCCCCTTTCAGGAGATGCGTGCTCAAACGGGCGAATTGGAGATTTTCCCCTGATGTCGTCAAGAAGGGCGATGCCACCTCCCCCCGGCTGACACTCCCCGAGCTAGGTGTGTGTTCCGCCCACTGAGTCCGTGTTGCAGACGGTATCGTTACTTCCCTCGCGAACACTGGCTTTCGGTAGAACAATGTCGAAGGTATGAGCGAAAAACAGTAGTTGCTTTGTTGTTGGCTGCACAAACCAACACAGAAGTCTTTTTTTAACACCTACACCCGAGGATCTGAAGACCCAGTGGATTCATTTTATTTTTGATGGAAATGTACCCGCTCCAACTCTGAAAGTGTTGTACGTGTGTGCTAACCATTTCACCTCGGACTGCTTTCTCAACGAGGGCCAGTACAACGCAGGATTTGCTACAAGTCTCAAGATAAAGCTTGAATCAGTACCAACTGTCCGTGACCCAACTTTGAACTTGGGAGCTGTAAGTTTTACAATTTTATGTTGGTTTACAGTATGTTCACATTTCATTGATTAGAGCCACCCTGTTAAATGTATTATATTTTAAAGGCGTTTTAGCTGTCTGTAAAGTCGAGCCGGCAAAATTCGGACTAAAAATAGGCTCTGTAGTGATTAGCATAGGTGTCCGGGCTTGTTTATTAGTGCTATGAAAGTTATTTGTGAGAGTCATGCCTTATAATGGCCGTTTTAACGTTTATATCATGTTTACAGATACAGTGCCTGTAGGGAATATCTAGATAAGTGCAGAGTTAAGGGGATATGTCCAAGGGTATAGTCTGTAATACACATTTTTTGCATTGTGCACATATAGTGAGCTATTTGCAGCATTTACAACCCAATTTACACATAATTGAGTGCATTTGTTGTTATCATTTTTGCACTGCTTGCAACTGTTGCCATAACTACTGCCTCTGTTTCCTCTGTTCATGCCAGCACATCAAGTGCATCTATACAGCTTCCTGCAACAAGGGATGTTGCATGCCAGACTGACCCACTGTAGGCCCACAGTTATCCTTGAAGACTCTTCAGCCTCACATCAGAAGTACAGGTCTGTAGCCATCGGAAGTGCATCCAGTCACTTATCAGTCTTGGAATAATGTGCAGGTAAATGAAGCTGTGGTAACTTAGAACTTGTGAGAGTGTGTAGGCTAAGGTTTCTGTCAACATTAACATCTTTGATTTTCTCTTTACTGTATCTCCAGACTCTACCTGGCTGCCACGTACTACAATGAAAATGCTGACCGACCAAACAAAAGAAGGAGAACCACTGTTCAAGGTCCAATTTCCAAAGGTGTGTTATATTATTTTATTTTTCAACAAAAAAATGTTTTGTACACATTGTATTAAGTATTGCACGTATAATATTATCACAGATCCATCAACAACAAAATACAGTAAAGAAAATGTCAGGGGTTAGAAACAGACTTTCAGTCATTGTTTTGTAAAAAAAAAACAACAAAAAAAAGTTAAAAATGCAAACAAAATCTTTTGTGTTTTATCAAACAGGGAATGTGGTGGACCTCAGATTTGAAAAAGTCTTTGTTGACCTGGGATCATACACAGAAGCTGCTTTGGCCATCCCCATCCCAGAGGACCTCACTGCACAGTTGGAGCGGCCTGAGAAGGAGGAGGTCATATCCAGCTCTGTGTCCCGGTTCCATCATGGGGCAGTCTAAAACCCACGTACTGGGGCATGTGGCGTCAGGAAACTCGGCATGGATGCGCAGGACCAGGCAGGCTGGAATGACGACCCAGATTCTGCGACAAAGGAAGCCCCAGCACCAGCTCACAAAGCTCCGATAGACTAGATACCTGTACTGACTAAAACAACTGGACGGGGCATTTAGTCTTGCAAACATATATCTATGATGTGTCTCACAATTTTTTTTTTATGGATCCAGTCAATCCTACAGTTTTTTTATTATCACTGATTATAAGTGCCTCATTTGATGTAAATAAATGCTTGATTGTTACTAAAGAAATGACTCCTCTGAATTCATATATTATATGCACACTATCTGCTGATAGAAGAACTTTACAAATCAAAGAGCAGCTAAACTAATTTATTTGAGGGTTTGTTACTCTATTTGTGGTCTGTTATTATCATTGTAAAATTATGTGCACTGAAGTAAAACAAGACTGCCTAACATATTTTACAAAGAAGCAAAACGTACTGGTGTATTCCTCTCAACCATAAAGTACCGTAGTCAGCGCAGTACATGTTGCAGGGGAGAACACATTGAGGCAGAGCGGCTCCAACCCAGGACGGTCTACCATACATGGTAAATCTTCCTCGATCTCCCATAGCCATCTGGTAACCTACAGTGAATTGCAAATGGTAAATGCTATGGTTTATTATTAATGTAATCAAAACAAATTAGTGATTAGTTTGTCCAGTGAGAATGCTACCTGTGGTATCTCCTAGCAGCAGATATTCTCAGCTTCTGTGGGCATGGTTGCACAGTTTCCACAGGAGCATCTATCCAAAATATAGAGAAAAATGGAAACATTCACCAAAATATAAAGCTTTTGAAATTCAAACACTGACAGACAGTGGAGCTAAGGTGGGTAAGAAGTAAGCTTGGCTACATATCAAGCGCATATAACATGTCACTTATTGCATATAATGTGGAGCTTGACAACAGTGTAGTGTAGAAAACTGCACAGTTTAGTCTTTGACTAAAGATTAATGTTGCTGTCAGACATGTATATGCTGATTTACAGCTTTCATTGTAATACACAAAATAAATTTACTACATAAAGATGTCATGATGAGCATCTCTGCTCAAAACATGGAGAAAAATGATTTACTTCTATTAAAATATCTGACTAGTACTGACATTGAACACCTGTAGCAGTCCAAATACAACAAACATTTTCAGATTGTAAAAGTATATCTAAGGAGGCATGACAGATAACTACATTATGCAATTCACAATAGTGCTTATTTACCAAAAGAGCTCCCAGTAATGACGAGACAGTACGAGACCATTCAGAAACGTCTTGCTGCAGTTGTAGAGTTGGAACTTCTTCAGCAGCCTCTCCCTCTGGGTCAGATTCTGGATAAAAGTCGTGTGGTTGAACCAAATCGCTACCGACGCCAGGTCGCCGGTCACGGTAAACATCAGAACATGGTGCCAGAAGCCTGAACGGCATCCCCTTCCGAAGAGGGGCGTGGTCAGGCACAGCTCATTTGCATTTAAAGCTACAGACACAGAAACAGCCTGTTCTGAACAGGGCTGAAAAACAGGGGTTTACAGGCATGCTGAAATATAGGATCGGAGTGGATTTTTTAGCAAGAAGCTTCAAAGACATCTTTGGGGACCTCTGAGACTTATTCAAACTTGTTGAAAAGGAGCACAATATGTCCCCTTTAAGTCATAAAAATGGGGAAAAACATCATAGTATAGTCAGGCACAAAACGTCACAGTATAGTAAGGCATAAAAATGCCAAAAAAAGTCATATTCTAGTACAGCATAAAAATGTCAAAAAACGTCATAGTATAGTATGGCATAAAATGTCAAAAAACGTCATAGTATAATAAGGCATAAAAATGGCAAAAAACGTCATAGTATAATAAGGCATAAAAATGGCAAAAAACGTCATAGTATTGTATGGCATAAAATTTCAAAAAAACATCATAGTATAATAAGGCATAAAAATGGCAAAAAACGTCATAGTATAGTCAGGCACAAAACGTCACAGTATAGTAAGGCATAAAAATGCCAAAAAAAGTCATATTATAGAAGAGCATAAAAATGTCAAAAAACGTCATAGTATAATAAGGCATAAAAATGGCAAAAAACGTCATAGTATAGTCAGGCACAAAACGTCACAGTATAGTAAGGCATAAAAATGTCAAAAAACGTCATAGTATATAGTATGGCATAAAATTTAAAAAACTGTCATAGTATACTAAGGCATAAAAATGAAAAAAAACGTCATAGTATAGTCAGGCACAAAACGTCACAGTATAGTAAGGCATAAAAATGCCAAAAAAAAGTCATATTCTAGTAGAGCATAAAAATGGCAAAAAACGTCATAGTATAGTATGGCATAAAATTTCAAAAAACGTCATAGTATAATAAGGCATGAAAATGGCAAAAAATGTCATAGTATAGTCAGGCACAAAACGTCACAGTATAGTAAGGCAAACAAATGCCAAAAAAAGTCATATTATAGTAGAGCATAAAAATGTCAAAAAACGTCATAGTATTGTATGGCATAAAAATGGCAAAAAACGTCATAGTATACTAAGGCATAAAAATGAAAAAAAACGTCATAGTATAGTCGGGCACAAAACGTCACAGTATAGTAAGGCAAAAAAAATGCCAAAAAACGTCATATTATAGTAGAGTATAAAAATGGCATAAAATTTCAAAAAAACATCATAGTATACTAAGGCATAAAAATGGCAAAAAAATACATATTCTAGTAAGGCATAAAAATGCCAAAAAAAGTCATATTATAGTAGAGCATAAAAATGGCAAAAAACGTCATAGTATAGTAAGGCAAAAAAAATGCCAAAAAAAGTCATATTATAGTAGAGCATAAAAATGGCAAAAAACGTCATAGTATAGTAAGGCATAAAAATGGCAAAAAACGTCATAGTATAATAAGGCATAAAAATGGCAAAAAAACGTCATAGTATAGTCAGGCACAAAACGTCACAGTATAGTAAGGCATAAAAATGCCAAAAAAATACATATTATAGTAAGGCATAAAAATGGCAAAAAACGTCATAGTATAATAAGGCATAAAAATGGCAAAAAACGTCATAGTATAATAAGGCATAAAAATGGCAAAAAACGTCATAGTATAGTCAGGCACAAAACGTCACAGTATAGTAAGGCATAAAAATGCCAAAAAAATACATATTATAGTAGAGCATAAAAATGTCAAAAAACGTCATAGTATAGTATGGCATAAAATGTCAAAAAACGTCATAGTATAATAAGGCATAAAAATGTCAAAAAACGTCATAGTATAATAAGGCATAAAAATGGCAAAAAAACGTCATAGTATAGTCAGGCACAAAACATCACAGTATAGTAAGGCATAAAAATGCCAAAAAAATACATATTCTAGTAAGGCATAAAAATGTCAAAAAAACGTCATAGTATAATAAGGCATAAAAATGTCAAAAAACGTCATAGTATAGTATGGCATAAAATGTCAAAAAACGTCATAGTATAGTATGGCATAAAATGTCAAAAAACGTCATAGTATAATAAGGCATAAAAATGGCAAAAAACGTCATAGTATTGTATGGCATAAAATTTCAAAAAACATCATAGTATAATAAGGCATAAAAATGCCAAAAAAAGTCATAGTATAGTATGGCATAAAATTTCAAAAAACGTCATAGTATAGTATGGCATAAAATTTCAAAAAACGTCATAGTATAATAAGGCATAAAAATGGCAAAAAACGTCATAGTATAGTCAGGCACAAAACGTCACAGTATAGTAAGGCAAACAAATGCCAAAAAAAAAGTCATATTCTAGTAGAGCATAAAAATGTCAAAAAACGTCATAGTATTGTATGGCATAAAAATGGCAAAAAACGTCATAGTATAATAAGGCATAAAAATGCCAAAAAAAAAGTCATAGTATAGTCGGGCACAAAACGTCACAGTATAGTAAGGCAAAAAAATGTCATAGTATAATATGGCATAAAAATGGCAAAAAAATACATATTATAGTAGAGCATAAAAATGGCAAAAAACGTCATAGTATACTAAGGCATAAAAATGGCAAAAAACGTCATCGTATACTAAGGCATAAAAATGGCAAAAAAGTCATATTCTAGTAAGGCATAAAAATGTCAAAAAACGTCATAGTATAGTAAGGCAAAAAAATGCCAAAAAAATACATATTATAGTAGAGCATAAAAATGGCAAAAAACGTCATAGTATAGTATGGCATAAAATTTCAAAAAAACGTCATAGTATAATAAGGCATAAAAATGGCAAAAAACGTCATAGTATAATAAGGCATTAAATGTCAAAAAACGTCATATTATAGTAGAGTATAAAAATGGCATAAAAATGGCAAAAAAATACATATTATAGTAGAGCATAAAAATGTCAAAAAACGTCATAGTATAATAAGGCATAAAAATGGCAAAAAACGTCATATTCTAGTACAGCATAAAAATGTCAAAAAACGTCATAGTATAGTCAGGCACAAAACGTCACAGTATAGTAAGGCATAAAAATGCCAAAAAAAGTCATATTCTAGTACAGCATAAAAATGTCAAAAAACGTCATAGTATAGTATGGCATAAAATGTCAAAAAACGTCATCGTATAATAAGGCATAAAAATGTCAAAAAACATCATAGTATAATAAGGCATAAAAATGGCAAAAAATGTCAAAAAACGTCATAATATAGTCAGGCACAAAACATCACAGTATAGTAAGGCATAAAAATGCCAAAAAAATACATATTCTAGTAAGGCATAAAAATGTCAAAAAAACGTCATAGTATAATAAGGCATAAAAATGTCAAAAAACGTCATAGTATAGTATGGCATAAAAATGTCAAAAAACGTCATAGTATAGTATGGCATAAAAATGTCAAAAAACGTCATAGTATAATAAGGCATAAAAATGGCAAAAAACGTCATAGTATTGTATGGCATAAAATTTCAAAAAACATCATAGTATAATAAGGCATAAAAATGCCAAAAAAAGTCATATTATAGAAGAGCATAAAAATGTCAAAAAAGGTCATAGTATAGTATGGCATAAAATGTCAAAAAACGTCATAGTATAATAAGGCATAAAAATGGCAAAAAATGTCATAGTATAGTCAGGCACAAATATCACAGTATAGTAAGGCATAAAAATGGTAAAAAACGTCATAGTATATAGTATGGCATAAAATTTAAAAAAATGTCATAGTATACTAAGGCATAAAAATGAAAAAAAACGTCATAGTATAGTCAGGCACAAAACGTCAGAGTATAGTAAGGCATAAAAATGCCAAAAAAAAAGTCATATTCTAGTAGAGCATAAAAATGGCAAAAAACGTCATCGTATACTAAGGCATAAAAATGCCAAAAAAAGTCGTATTCTAGTAGAGCATAAAAATGGCAAAAAACGTCATCGTATACTAAGGCATAAAAATGGCAAAAAATGTCATAATATACTAAGGCATAAAAATGGCAAAAAACGTTATATTATAGTCAGGCACAAAACGTCACAGTATAGTAAGGCAAAAAAAATGCCAAAAAAATACATATAGTAGAGCATAAAAATGGCAAAAAACGTCATAGTATAGTATGGCATAAAATTTCAAAAAACGTCATAGTATAATAAGGCATAAAAATGGCAAAAAACGTCATAGTATTGTCAGGCACAAAACGTCACAGTATAGTAAGGCAAAAAAATGCCAAAAAAAGTCATATTATAGTAGAGCATAAAAATGTCAAAAAACGTCATAGTATAGTATGGCATAAAATTTCAAAAAATGTCATAGTATACTAAGGCATATAAATGACAAAAAAACGTCATAGTATAGTCAGGCACAAAAGGTCACAGTATAGTAAGGCATAAAAATGCCAAAAAAAAAGTCATATTATAGTAGAGCATAAAAATGTCAAAAAACGTCATAGTATTGTATGGCATAAAATTTCAAAAAAACATCATAGTATAGTAAGGCAAAAAAATGTCATAGTATACTAAGGCATAAAAATGCCAAAAAAAGTCATAGTATAGTCAGGCACAAATATCACAGTATAGTAGGCATAAAAATGGTAAAAAACGTCATAGTATATAGTATGGCATAAAATTTAAAAAAATGTCATAGTATAGTAAGGCATAAAAATGAAAAAAAAAAAAAAAACGTCATAGTATAGTAAGGCATAAAAATGCCAAAAAAAAGTCATAGTATAGTAAGGCAAAAAAATGCCAAAAAAAAGTCATATTCTAGTAGAGCATAAAAATGGCAAAAAACGTCATCGTATACTAAGGCATAAAAATGGCAAAAAACGTCATAGTATTGTATGGCATAAAATTTCAAAAAAACATCATAGTATAATAAGGCATAAAAATTTCAAAAAATGTCATAATATACTAAGGCATAAAAATGGCAAAAAACGTCATATTATAGTCAGGCACAAAACGTCACAGTATAGTAAGGCAAAAAAAATGCCAAAAAAATACATATAGTAGAGCATAAAAATGGCAGAAAACGTCATAGTATAGTATGGCATAAAATTTCAAAAAACGTCATAGTATAATAAGGCATAAAAATGGCAAAAAACGTCATAGTCAGGCACAAAACGTCACAGTATAGTAAGGCATAAAAATGCCAAAAAAATACATATTATAGTAGAGCATAAAATGTCAAAAAACGTCATAGTATAGTATGGCATAAAATTTCAAAAAATGTCATAGTATACTAAGGCATATAAATGACAAAAAAACGTCATAGTATAGTCAGGCACAAAAGGTCACAGTATAGTAAGGCATAAAAATGCCAAAAAAATACATATTATAGTAGAGCATAAAAATGTAAAAAAACGTCATAGTATAGTATGGCATAAAATGTCAAAAAACGTCATAGTATAATAAGGCATAAAAATGGCAAAAAACGTCATAGTATAGTCAGGCACAAATATCACAGTATAGTAAGCCATAAAAATGGTAAAAAACGTCATAGTATATAGTATGGCATAAAATTTAAAAAAATGTCATAGTATACTAAGGCATAAAAATGAAAAAAAACGTCATAGTATAGTCAGGCACAAAACGTCACAGTATAGTAAGGCATAAAAATGCCAAAAAAAAAGTCATATTCTAGTAGAGCATAAAAATGCCAAAAAACGTCATAGTATAGTATGGCATAAAATTTCAAAAAACGTCATAGTATAATAAGGCATAAAAATGGCAAAAAACGTCATAGTATAGTCAGGCACAAAACGTCACAGTATAGTAAGGCATAAAATTGCCAAAAAAATACATATTATAGTAGAGCATAAAAATGGCAAAAAACGTCATCGTATACTAAGGCATAAAAATGGCAAAAAACGTCATCGTATAGTAAGGCAAAAAAATTCCCAAAAAAGTCATATTATAGTAGAGCATGAAAATGTCAAAAAACGTCATAGTATAGTATGGCATAAAATTTCAAAAAACGTCATAGTATAATAAGGCATGAAAATGGCAAAAAACGTCATAGTATAGTCGGGCACAAAACGTCACAGTATAGTAAGGCAAAAAAAATGCCAAAAAAATACATATTATAGTAGAGCATAAAAATGGCAAAAAAACGTCATAGTATAGTATGGCATAAAATTTCAAAAAACGTCATAGTATAATAAGGCATAAAAATGGCAAAAAACGTCATAGTCAGGCACAAAACGTCACAGTATAGTAAGGCATAAAAATGCCAAAAAAATATATATTATAGTTGAGCATAAAAATGTCAAAAAACGTCGTAGTATAGTATGGCATTAAATTTCAAAAAACGTCATAGTATTGTCAGGCACAAAACGTCACAGTATGGTAAGGCATAAAAATGCCAAAAAAATACATATTATAGTAGAGCATAAAATTTCAAAAAATGTCATAGTATACTAAGGCATAAAAATGACAAAAAATGTCATAGTATAGTCAGGCACAAAACGTCACAGTATAGTAAGGCAAAAAAAAAGCCAAAAAAAGTCATATTATAGTAGAGCATAAAAATGTCAAAAAACGTCATAGGATAATAAGGCATGAAAATGTCAAAAAACGTCATATTATAATAAGGCATAAAAATGGCAAAAAACGTCATAGTATAGTCAGGCACAAATATCACAGTATAGTAAGCCATAAAAATGGTAAAAAACGTCATAGTATATAGTATGGCATAAAATTTCAAAAAATGTCATAGTATACTAAGGCATAAAAATGGCAAAAAAAGGTCATAGTATAGTCAGGCACAAAACGTCACAGTATAGTAAGGCATAAAAATGCCAAAAAAAAGTCATATTATAGTAGAGCATAAAAATGTCAAAAAACGTCATAGTATTGTATGGCATAAAATTTCAAAAAAACATCATAGTATAATAAGGCATAAAAATGGCAAAAAACGTCATAGTATAGTCAGGCGCAAAACGTCACAGTAAAGTAAGGCATAAAATTGCCAAAAAAATACATATTATAGTAGAGCATAAAAATGTCAAAAAACGTCATAGTATTGTATGGCATAAAATTTAAAAAAAACATCATAGTATAATAAGTCATAAAAATGGCAAAAAACGTCATAGTATAGTCAGGCACAAAACGTCACAGTATAGTAAGGCATAAAATTGCCAAAAAAATACATATTATAGTAGAGCATAAAAATGACAAAAAAAACGTCATCGTATAGTATGGCATAAAATTTCAAAAAACTTCATCGTATACTAAGGCATAAAAATGGCAAAAAACGTCATCGTATACTAAGGTATAAAAATGGCAAAAAACGTCATAGTATAGTCAGACACAAAACGTCACAGTATAGTAAGGCATAAAAATGCCAAAAAAATACATATTATAGTAGAGCATAAAAATGGCAAAAAACGTCATGGGATTTATTAACCCTCAGGGGTCCCTCTGTCCTTTTTTGGACATTTTCTTTACTTTTCTTTTTTGATTTGCTGATCATTTTGGCTGTGTTACAGCTGAAGGTATGGATTTCTGCAAGAAAGTGTCCTTTTTTACATATTTTTTAAAATCTAATGTCAGTTACTGTTACAGGTCTATTATACACTGGTAACACATTTTGTACCCTCTCGGGTTCCTCGCGTCCAAAAAAGGACACACAAAAAAATGCTATAAAATTATCATATATCAATATTTTTTTCTGCTTTTTTTGCATAAATCTCTTAAAACACTTCAGTTCTGCTCAAACCTACCAAATGATTATTAGTTTTCAGGATTTTAACCCTTTAAATGCCAGTTTGAAGACATGTTGCCTTTATTAAAAAAAACAAGACAGAATATGAGATATTTCCCACATAATACATGATGGAGGGATGTGACATTGTTTTATATCAGAGTCTTTTATATCAAGACATTTCTCAAAACCAGAATATGATCAGGGTGACTTTTGAACACTGGAAATAAATCATGTACTCATCCCAGCAGTAGCCCCCGTGGCACTCAAAATTTCCCTGGAATTTTCTAGTTATACATATTATCTGTTAAGGAAGAGTTCAACACTGCTCATGTCCAGCTGCATTTATTACAACTGAACATCAGTCCTCTGAAATGGCAAAACTGCAAAGGACAATCTCGTCTTTTTTTTGTTCTTAGCAGCCTTCACATGTTTCTAAACAATAAAGTGCACCAATCACTATTAATAATCTTTCCCATATTTTAAAAAGTCCCTGTCACACCACATTCTCATCACACTTGAACATCTACAAGACAGACACATCAAACTTACTTTGGAAGGTATGTACATATGTATTTACATAAAACAAATACACTCACATGCATCTCAATAATTTATGCCTCCTGCATGTAGGACTGTTACTTTATATAAGACTGAATGTTATTGGAATGCATTATGTTTACAGTGACTGTTTTGTTCTACTGATACTGGAATTTATATGTAAAACATTTACTATATAACAGCAAAAACAAGGTGCTCTGACTTTTTTTGCTCTGTACATATATTAAAGTAACTAAGCTCCATCAGCTGACAGTGTTCATTTTGCCACCTGATTTCATTTTAGTCTATTTTTAAATCAGTGGTATTTTGAGGCTACAGCTGTTACCATGGTTACAGATTTCACATCAATCAAGGGGTTAAGTGAAAAAAGGCACTGTTTACTTTTTCACACTCACTCACTCACTCACTCACTCACTCACTCACTCACTCACTCACTCACTCACTCACTAATCAGGATTTAGGCTACAGATTCTGCATAACACCTTGCATTAAAAGACTAATTATTCTTTCACACTATCATTTTGTTTTTATTGTAGTTATTGTTTTCATTTAGTTTTAAACTTGTTTTATCATAAAAAAATCTTTTCCATCACACTTTTCAGTGACAAAATGAACACAACTGTCTCATGACATATTTCTAATACATTCTCTTAATCTCAGTGCATGGTCACAATTCTGCATGTCACTGTAAGATATCTGTGTCTGTCAGACAAATGCTCTGCTGTGATAGGCTGACCTGGGGGTAGGAGGAGGAGGACGATGATGTTGACGTCACAGCGTGCTGATGTGTGGCCATGCTGGGGCCTCTGAGGAGCACAGAAGAGGTGGAGGAGGAGGAGGTTATGAAGGGGACAGTGGCAGAGATGCTGTTATTGTTGAGGAAGCTGCTGGAGTGCTGTCTCTGGTGACTACTGGAGGTGGAGGCTGAAACACAAGATGACAATTTACTACTTTAAAAACAAAGTCAGAAGTGTCTAGTTTCTCATGAAGAATCAGAGGGTACAATCCATGCTCCGTGTGTGTGTGTGTGTGTGTGTGTGTGTGTGTGTGTGTGTGTGTGTGTGTGTTGGACCTGTTGAACACTACATAATAACTCAATATCATAATTAATATTCATTTCTGATTCTGCTTAGGCAGGAATATTAAACAGGCCTTTACAGGGTCCCTCACACATTCATTTGTAAAGTTGAAGCCTATTCTCTACTTGTGTCTTCTGTGAATATGACAGGATGATTTGGCCACTGCCATGTTTCTACAGTAGCCCAGAACAGACAAACCAAACACTGAGTCTATCAAGGGGCTTTTCTCATTTTGTCTAAACCTGGAGGTCACTGGAGGTTCTCATACACACCTGGGAAGGGAGGGGTATTCAGTTCACCACTAGATGCCACTAAGTCCTACATACTGGGCCTTTAAAAATCTGTTCATTTAGCTGGTGATTTATAGAACCGGCTCCTGTATTCTGTCTGTGCTGAATTCAGCCACAGGATGATTTGGAGGAGCAGAGCAGTTACAAGTCCAGCTTCATAATATCATACTTTTAACCAACCTCAATTCAGACTGCATTAGGTCAAATTCAGTCTGTTCAGCTGTCAATTATGAAACTAAAGTGATCAATCTCTGTCATTAAATATGTGGCTTTCACTGCCTGATGTAGCACCTGGGACAGAACAGTTTAAAAAGCAGAAGTAACTCTTAAGGTGTGACTCATCTCACCTCCAGCTGCTCGGAGCTGATCCTGGTGTTGGCTGCTGATGGGAAACCCAGTCTGACAAAGACCTGCAGCGCCACTTTCAGCCTAAGGGAGAGTAAGACAAAAACTAGAGCCTCTATGTAAACGATACTTTCATGTAACTGGGAAGACGTCCAGTGACTCCTAATTAGGGAGTAATAGTGAGGGCAGCTCACGTGTTAATTATTCAAAAGTAAGCCATGTAGCAGAGGCTGTGCAATTAGGTAATGTATTGACCTTGAAATCTTAAGTGCTGCTGTTACGTTAGTGAACAAACACTCAGGTAAAGTGGAGTCCATATTAACATCTCTCACACAGAATGAACTCTAATCAATCACAGAAAGCTTCATTCAAAAGCAGACAAAACACTAAACCTACAACAGACGACCTCAGTGAGACACTTTTGGGACAGAAACATTTTAGTTTCCTACAGAAAACAGGTCGTTATCTTACATCCATAATGTCAAATGTCGTCACTGACCTGAGCCTGGTTCAGACGCGCCTGCAGTTTCCTCTTTGCCCTCCATCTGGCCACCCTCAGTCTGGTCTTCTCTCGACGCTCTCGTACCTTTGACACAACATCATCATATTTTACATTAAATGTGTCATTGCAACAACACACTAAGAATATAACCTGATCTGAACTCTGTTATATTGACCGACCATATCGGCCAGCAGCGGCTGAGGCAGCGATTTCTCCAGCTCTCTGCGTCTGTTGAGACTCCGCCGGCGGAGCTCGTTCCTGCGCAGTTTGTATTCTTCATAGAGGTCTTTAGTCCAGGGCCGCACTCCCTGATGTGGTGGGATACCAGAGGGCAAGGCCACCATCGACGGCAGGGAGGCTGTCGGCTGGAGCATCAAATCTAAGAGCACACACACACACACACACACACACACACACACACACACACACACACACACACACACACACACACACACACACACAGAAAGGTTAGCTGGACTTCTTTGACAAATGAAATTGAGTACAGATTACAGTCAGACTAATACATTACTACTTTCAATAATTATTGCTGACCTTCAGTTACTATAGCAATTAACAATACTGATTTTTGTCCCAGGAGAAATAAGTACGGGGGGGGCACATAATGCTGGATAAACACTGCTAATTCTGGTTATTTATAGTATATATAGTGTATATATATATATATATATATAACTCTCCTACTCACAGGTGCTTGGTCCAGCTGAACTGAAGGTTGTACTGTGACTTCTCTGACCTGCTGGAAGTCCTGACCACTCTGTCACTGAACTCTGAGCCTGGAGGAACAAACACAAGCATCAACAGACTGATATTCACTCCATTCCAGGAGATCTCTTATGACCAGTTATCTTCAGATGAGCTGTTTTCATTCGGATCAGAACTCATTGTGTCCTGCGTCTGCACAGCACTGTGGTCTAATTCCCACTCCCCTGGGTGGAGAAATTGCCAGTGATGTTTCCACATCTCTGGCAGATTTCTCCCTGTTTCATTACTGAACACTGTTGCTAAATCGTTGTTGAAGAAAGAAACGGTCTTATTTTCAGAGGGACTGACTTGGCATTCTTAGATCTCGCATTCAGGTGTAGCCTCACCTCTGACTCTGAAAGATGACCCTGCTGCACCTGGCAGTCCAACAGTAAGGTGGCCATCACCTCCTGCTCTTCCTCTGGCTCCCCCTTGATACAGATCACCTCCTCCTCCTCCTCCTCCTCATCCTCCTCGTCCTCCTCCTCCTCCTGCTGCAGCTGCTGGGCCTCCTGCTTCACCTGCAACACAACCAGCACTGTGATGAGAAATCAGTAATACTCTAAGACCTCCAGTAGTTTACTTCTGAAGATGTCACAATCACATACAGTCCTCTCTAACAAACGACTCTGTGTATCTTCACTGTCCATGTAATATTTAGTGCTTTGGTTCAGTAGATTCTCATTCAAGTCAAATCAAATATTATTTATGCATAATGGTAAATGGACTGCACTTATATAAGTTAACAGTCTTATCCACCATTCAAAATCTGCCCAAGAACACTTCAACATGCAGACCGGAGGAGCTGGGGATCCAACCACCAACCCTCCGATTAGTGGACGAGCCACAACTGCCCCAAATCACTAATCACAAACATATGAGCCCCTCTGTCCTCAGAGCTCTTCACTGACAACGACATGAAACAGAGAAAAGAACCTTATACTCATATGTGAGAAGCAGGAGAAAGCAAATGATTGTTTTTTTTTCCTTTGGTAAATTACTTAAACGGTGACAAAACACTGATTCTTTTTCTGTCTATTGATTAACTGATTATTTAGCTAATCGATTCAGCTCTGGCTGTGAACACACAACAATCTTTAAATCACTTTTACCACATCCATGTTGTGTATTCCCTTTTGGTTTCATTTTAATTTCGTTATAAATGTTCATTTCATTTACTCACCTGTATTTTGCACATGTCAGATGTATTGTTAGGAACTGCCATGTTTCTTCAACAGCATTCACTCATATTTAAGTATTTAAAAACTAATGTAAAAACTAAACTAAACAAAATGGAGTTTACTTTCTCTAATCCATTTATTTCTTCTACTACAAATAAATAAAGATAAGGAGACAGATTTTTGTCTTTATCCCTGTTTTAAAAAAAACAAAACAAAAAAAAGAGGTGACAGGTGTAAAGCATGGATCTGTCAGGTGTGTGTGTGTGTGTGTTGTCACCTGTAGAGCAGAAGAGGGCAGCGTGGAGCTGTCAGCCTGTGTGGAACCATCTGGGGACATCGGGCCAGTCGCTGTCTGCTTCTCCAGATCCAGAGTCAGGGCGAGAACCGGAGGAGGGGCCACAGCAGCGTCCACGCTCTCAGCTGTGTCTCGCTCTTTGGGATTGAACAAAACTACACAAACAAGCATTTGATCAGCCTGCTTCATCTGTGCAGGGACACAGTGTGATACAAGCCGACTCAACATATTGAATTTTCCTTTAATTTATCACCTGTTTAGAAGTTTTGCAGCATATTTCAACTACAAAATATTTTAAAATATTACACGCTGTGGCTTTAATTTCTTGTTGCTCCTGAGCAACATGTGCACTGACACCAACCTACAATACACTTCTATCAACCTATACATATTTTAGGAAGCCTGACCAGGGCAAAATTTTAGGGCAGATGCTGAAACAGATGTTCTTCATGTGTAAAAACAACAACTGTATTTCTGTCTTTGCCCTACGTTAGCTACAGTTTCAAATCTCATTTGACAGACTCACACACATTCAATCATCCCACCCCTGAAGCCCCCCTGAATGACAGCGCACTCTGATGGCACGTGTGCTTGTGCTCTGTAGAGAGGTGCATTCTGGGAGTACAAACACAGGAAGGAGTCAGTGGACTCAGTGGAGAGGAAGGGAAAGTAGAAGTCTGTCATTTCAGTGGTTGTTACCTTGACTGCTTCTCGTCAGCGCTGCCTCAGTGGTCCTGGTCTGAGCCGAGCAGGATGGCGAGGTCTCGGTGGAGGTATGGCCTGAACCCCCTCTCTGTGTTTGGGGGAAGGAGGACGGGTGGATGCGGACCAGAGTGGAAGTGGAGGCTCTCTGCTGCAGCTCCTCCTCCACCCCCTGCCTGTAGTACTTCAGCTTCAGCTCGGTGTAGCGCAGCTTGGCTCGAATATTGTCGTTCTCTTTCTCTTTCAGGGCTTTCTCCCTCTGCAGTGCCGTGATGTCCCTCTTCATTAGCGCCACCTGGGCTTTCAGCTCCTCAAATTTGACTCCAACCACTTTGAGCATCTCAGCCAGCACCGTCTCCACCGCTCCATTCACGGCCCGCTCGACCACGGTGCCCATCTGACCTCGAATCAGCGATACAGCAATGCTTACATCCATTTTGAAAAGACCTGTGACCCCAAGACAGCAAGTACCTGCAAGCAGTTTAGAAAGTGCTGATTAATCATCCAGCTTTGTCTACAATTATGTCACTTCTAGGGCTGTCCCAAACGATTATTTTTTAAACGATTAATCTAGCGATTATTTTTTCAATTATTCGACTAATCTAACGATTATTTTTTTTATTAACCTAAGAGTAATTTTATTGCAATTGTTTTCAAGTTAGTCATTTAATATAACAATTTGCCCCGTCCAACATCTTGACTCGCTGCACCATGGTGTTTCCTCTTTATGTGCTCGTGCATGACTGTCGTGCTAGAGTGATATGCCAGATGCACTTTGCAGAGTCTGCAGACTAACGCACTGTTGTTGTCAAGATTAAAGTATTCCCAAACTCTGCAGGACCGTGTGCGAGCCTTTTTTGCCGCGTGTTGCTCCACGCGCTCCGTCGTGCTGCTGGTAGACGCCGCCGTGTTGTTCAAATAGATTTACACAGACGCAAATCATTCACGTAGTCAATGACGTCAATTACGTCACCGCGTTGTCCCAGTCCGTGCGCTGCGCTTGTATCCGGGTAAACCAAAGACGATGGATATAAACGGTCCCATTAGAAAGTTCCGGTTTTGTTCTATGAACATTTACCCTGTGTGGTTTTACACGACGCGTCGACACTAAAATTCCACGTCGAATAATTTTTATAATCGACAACATCGATTACGTCGGATAATCGTCCAGGCCCTAGTCACTTCAACTCTCTACATGGCAACAGGAAAAATACATTTACACAGAGAGAATGAATCACATTGAATATTTAGTCCCCAGAGAAAACTCTCCTCTGTGGTGCGTTCAAGGAGGCTCCAGCAAATAATATTAGATAGTCTGCTACCAAAAAGCATAATATCAATTAAGGATCAGCTATGCTGTTGGAAAATCACAACCAACAAAACAAACAAACAAACAAACAAACAAACAAACAAACTAGGGACAAAGTCTTTTTTTTGCACAAATGTGTCACCTCTTTTAAAGATATCTTTATAAGATCCCAAAACCAAATACATACTTTTATAAAACTATTGCCTAATAGCGACATTGGACAGACGTGAGACAGGACTAATTTAATCTGTGTTTGCTTATTTGTTTCCGGGTCTGTCACCGGTGTTGTTTGTGATAAAACTTCTTTATGAACTTTTCCATTTGCTGATTTTACATAGATGACGTCCGAGGATCTCACTATGTCTGGTACATCGTCAGGATGTACCACAGATCGTGAAGCTCCAGTGTCACATAGAAAAGTTACTTCACTTTCTCCAATTATTAGAGTAACTTCTGGTTTTATTTCCTGATTTAACATTAAATCAATATGTTGTAAGTTCAGTACTTCACTGTCTTCTCCTGCACTCTCTGTTTCTGTGTGTGGTGCCCCCCCCCCCCCGGTCCTGTTTGATGAGTACCGCTTCAGTTATCACCGTTAGGTTTCCACGGCCAGAGAGTTTGTTGACACCGTGAGGTTTCCCCTCTCTGTTACTCATCAAGACACCACACTTTCAGAAAATATTCTATCAATTCCCCGTTGCAACTCTTTTTAAAAAAAAATTTATTCACTTTTCTTTTTTTTTTTAACTTTTTAACTTTTATATTTTTATTAGTAAACCCAGTTTGCTGTTTCATAGTTCCCTGAACTATTTTAGGCCTTCTCTTTAACGTGCGGCACAGAGTCATTTATTCCTGTAGTCTTCTCACACAGACTTTGGACACCTTGGACCTTTTCACAACAAACTATGTTATAGTCATTACTTGACTTTACCTATTTTATAGTCTTTAACTTGACTCTCCTACCTTATAATTCAGACGTCCTGGTTTCTCTCTG
Organism: Seriola aureovittata; assembly: GCF_021018895.1. Classification (NCBI taxonomy): domain Eukaryota; kingdom Metazoa; phylum Chordata; class Actinopteri; order Carangiformes; family Carangidae; genus Seriola; species Seriola aureovittata. Next base: position 4,091,217 of record NC_079374.1, on the reverse strand, counting down.
TTCGTGGATCTCGTCACCTTCCCACAGTCTAGTAGATCCTGGATGCTGGAGGGCTTTAGTTCAGGAGTCCCAGACTCCCCCGTGCACGGTTCAGGTCCTGTCCTGGACAGTAGGAGAGGTTGTTGAGATCCGGCCCCAAGGACCAAGTTGTTAGGAAAATTATCAAATAAACTCAGGAATACCGTCTGAAAGTTATAAAAGTAGGATATTTATTCTTGCAGCAAGGGAACAAGTTACACACCAGAGCTCGCAGTGCAAATGTTCAAAGAATGCAAGATTCACACAGAATTTATACACAGAATATTTGAGAGTGACCTCACATTCTTGCTGAAATGAGACAGGCACAATAGAGACTCGATTCATGCCTTATCATAGCTAATGTTTGGGTGTAGTGGCTAGGAGGAACAGCAAAGGTCACTGCGCTCCTCTCTGACAACTCCTGTCTTAAAGGTAGACACAATAATGGAAAAGTTCTATACAGGATAATACAGTTTCCCTTTAAGATGGTTATGTTTATCATAAAGTATCACAATTTTTCCAACATAAAGTCACAGTTCATCTCTTTGAACACAATCACCAACGGATTGTTTGGGGGGAAAAACAAGGGCAGCATTTGATGAAAAGCGCAAGTGAGTGTCAAGTGAGAAGCATTGGGGCGAAAATATTCAGCTTTGGGGTTGTGCCAGTGGTACAGGAAACATTACACAGGCAGAGGGAAAAATGGATTCCACTAAATATTAGCAGATGTCCTGCAGTCAGTTAAGAAAAGGCCGGCTTCTACAACGGCACAATTAACCAAAGCAAACATCAAAATCCACCATGAACTACTTCCAAGACACACAAACCCTCACAGTCCACTGACCTCAACATCACTGAAAATCTTAAAATTCCTAAATCACTATTTTTTAAATTCATGAAACAATCAGTAACATGGAAAAATAAGTAACTTTCCCAAGGTTGTCCAAACAGTAGCACACAACTGTATATTGCATATCTATATTCTGTGGCATGTCAGAGACTCACACAAGAGGACGTGGGACAAAGTTGGTGATGCAGTTGGCTGACAGTCTGTAAAATAAGATCATTAGTAAAAGAAAATCTTGCAGCTCTGACGCTTGAATATTTTTAAACTACGAACCTTTAAATGTTCCACTGCAGAAACTTTAGCTGACACATTCAGACTCTTTACAGCTCCACGTACAAACAGGTGTCTTTAAACTGACGCCAGCTGTGCAGAGGTTATTAGCTAGCGTTAGCACCTTTCTCTCTGTACACAGCTTCTTTAAAGGTCAGACTGTGTTGATTTATTCTCATTAATGTCTAAATTATGGTGACAGAGAAAATATTTCACTTACCGCTTATGATAGTTTGCGATTAACAACTGGTTTGCTGCTGGCTTCTTAGCTAACACAGGATCAAAACTGTGGTTAGCTAGGTAGCGCTAACTTATACTTTAAAGACTGTTGAAGGTTATTTTTCCATTACTAAAACTCCCATTATTAAGCGCATAGTATAACTGAAAAAAGTGTTGGTTAAATATGTTTCTTTTCACATGAATTTGGGAGTAAATCACCTGTCAACAGTAGCATATTTTCTGCCATCGCAACAATTTGGTGAAGTGTTTCCGGGGTCAAATGTCACCCGCGACACCAAAGCTCGTCAATTGAAAAACGAGGGATCACTCTGTATTGAGAAATCTTTCTTCTTTTTTTTCCCCTACCCATTTTTCGTTTGTTAGCTGGTGTTTTGGGTGCATTACCATTACTTTCTGATTCAGACTGTGGGTTAGATATTAAACCATACTCATTAGTCAATGTTTGGTAAAATTAAAGAATATAGAATATTCTTTAATTGTTTAACATGTAGCAACCACATGACAATTTCACTATTATTTTTATGTTGATATCCTGAATTCCACTACTCTGTAGATGTTATTTTTCTTACTTATATTTAAGACAGTCCAACTTCTTCTGTTTAAATGATACAGCTGATGTTATTATAAAGTTTTGCTACTGAAAACTTATAAATTAAATTATATATATATTTCTAAATAAGGTTGCATAATAATGTAAAACAGCTGGGCACTGTAGTTTTTTGCAAACATTTCTCAAACTGCTTTTGTTGGCAGCTATTTTCAGCTGCGGATAAATACACATTTGGTGCAGCAGGACAGTGTATATGGGAATGACTTCAAATAAACTACAGTACAAGTTTTTTCGGGAAGATAAACAGCTAGCAGTGCTCATTCTCCAGTTGGGTACCATTAAAACCAATGTAGAAGAAGAGGATAGAACAATGCAGAAGTTTGTTTCATATATTAATTTAAGTAAAGTAATAGTCTCCTCATCACTACACACAGATCTGTCTGTTTCATTGCACTTTTTCACATTTTGCTTTAACCTTAACATCAACGTTTCCACCTCAGCCAAGCATAAAAACATTTTTTGCAGCATTTAAAATTGAAAAAACACCTAAAAACAGGTGGATGGAAATCCACTCTTAGAGACTTTGTTGTTTACTTTATTAGTTGCATGTTTGGGTCTCCACTGTGGTGCAGTTGGTTTAATTGCTCTCACAGGATAATGAAGGTAATTACACATTGACCAATTCTAATGTAACAACTGTACATCCAAATAACCCCTGAAAAGCAACAGCTTTGTGCTGAGAAGTAACCATTAAAATGCCATCTGATGGAAAAAAAAAGACTCAGATTGTGCAATAATATGATATTTTGTCATGTTTCACTCATCTTACAAATGTGTGAGGTATTTGCTCTGAGGAACGTCCCATGAGGCAAACACACAGTAGCCATTGAGTCATACAGTAATTAGCTGTATGGAGAGTGGCTGTAGTCAGTCCTGTTCCCTGAGGCCAGTTCACCACGGTAGAGGTGGCACCTCAGGGTGTCACAGTAGAGGACCTAATGACTCTCATGCGTCATCTCTGGGCTTGTGTGCGTTGCCAAGTGCTACTGAAATTACTGCATCCAAATAGATCTGAAGGTGGGGCAACAACATCCCTCGTCTGTCATCGTAGTGACTGGAAAATTCCTTTCACAACATCCACACACAAATCCAAACAATTTCCTAGATCATTTTAGGATGTATTTCAGGTTTACTGTCACTTTATGTAAAGATTTGCAAAAAAAAAAACCCACAAAAACAAGTACTCTTCTTCTCATACAGGGCAACACACCAACAGTGCCTTGAGCATGTGAACTCACCAGGATACACTATTGTAACTAAGTGCATTTACTCAAGTACTTTTCCTGAGTTGAGCTGTTGTTGCTAGTTTCTTTTCAATCCTGACAATAATCTTGACTCACAGAATGAAATAAATCAGACTCAATATTTTGCTCAAGAAAACAACATCTTGATTTTAGTGTAACATGTATACGTTCCACATCTAAACACTGTCCCATTCAAAGCTGAAATCAGAGGAATGTTATTGGTGCTTTGTTGTGCTTGTCATGTGTTTTGAATGTAAAGTTCAGTAGCTGGTTGTGTTTTTCTCAGTGGGGGGTGGGGTGGGGGGGGGGGGTGGGGTGGGGGGGGCATCCAAGATCTTACTCTCTTCATATGCTTCCCACAATTTTTAAACTTTGCATGTTCTTGGTTTTTTGTGCATGCGACACGATAGTTGTGAAAGATGAAAGTTGTGCTGAAGGTGATGGTGAAGCCACAGAGACACACTGGTGAAGTCCAAAACAAAAACAAAAGCAAACCAAAGAAAACAAGAACTTGAATTTGACATTTTAAACTTTTTTTTTTTTTTTAAACAAAAGAGAATCAGATTTGAAGACAAATGGACAAAATCAGAGAATCTGCTCAGGTCGTGGTTTCAGCTTTCGCCGGATTAAGACCCAGTAGCTGCGACAAAGTGAAGTAAGAGTAGATCCATGGTCTGGAGATACCCTGAGTTTTCTCCAGACCTCCAGCCTCCAATACAAGACCCCTTTTAAAGGCCAAGTGCTGCTGCAACAGCGCCATCTCTCTGCAGGGAAGACAGAATGACAGAGCAGCTGGTTAAGGGGCGATAAATAGTCTTCCCTCCTCTGGAAATTTAAATCAGAAGGGAACGCAAAAACGTCTGTGAGGTAACATAAAAGCATTGCCGTAGAATAAGCAACCAGTTTAAGGAGACGGATGCTCGTACATACCTGGCGAGCAGCTCCGCTTGCAGCCTGGCCTTCTCTGCAGCCAACATGGCGGCCTCCTCCTCTCTCCTCTTACGCTCCTCTTCCTTCTTCCTCCCGTCCTCTTCCTCCTCCTCCTTCCTGCGGAGGTACTCCATCCTCTCACTCTCATCCATCTCCTGGAGCTTCTTGTTCTCCTCCTCCCGCCTCCTTTGCTCCTCCAGCCGCAAACGCTCCAGTTCAGCTGAGAGGGACAAAACAAAATGAAATGAAATGACTTCCAGCAGTAATGTCTTTTCTGATGGATCGGTGGAATAAAAGTGGAATAAAAGTGCAACGTGACGTCAGCATAAATCTAAATTGCTTAGTGGAGTCAAAACTGATCAAAACAAAATCTATTCAACACAATTAAACCAATGGTAAAACGCGTCCTTTGTTGTCAAACAGTTTGTTTACTTTATGATGGTGGTTGTGATATGACTGAAGAAGGGCCTGTTTTATCACGTCCTAGTTTGTTGTTAGCTTTGGTAGATCTCAACCCTCCTTCCTCCTCCTCCTCCTCCCCCTCCTCCGTGTGTCCTTTCTCTCCTCCACCCGTCATCCTCCCGTCGCTTTCTTCTTTTACTTCCCGTGTCCTCTCACCTTTCCTCCTCTGTTCCTCCTCCTCTCTCATCCTCTGAAGTCTCTCCATCTGCCTCCTCCTCTCCTCCTGCATCCTCCTCTCTCTTTCTCTTTGAGCCTGTTCCCGTCTCACTCGCTCCTGCTCTTCCTCGTTGCGCCTCCTCCTCTCCTCCTCCTCCGCCAGCTTCTTCAGTCTGGAGACGGAGATTTGACATCAGTGACGTGGCGGTGTACAGGTTTTAATGACGGCGGTTATCGTCACCAGCAGGACACTCGGGCAAACGTTGCTCCAGAATACAGAACCCTGGGAACTGTGAATTGTCTACCAGCTGGCACTAGAGGATATCAGCTGCTAGGTTACTACGATTCCTGTATTAAAGGGCAGTTTTTCAAAGTGCGTCTTAAACCAATAGTCAGCTTCCAATATGTACAATAAAACTATTCTTGCTGGCTGCGATGATTCCTCCTGTTCATAATATACATAGTGAGTTTGAAGATACCCATCTGATCAGGTTAACTTATTACATACAGAGAAACACAGATACACAAATGTGCCTCACTTACATCGAAAGCACAGGAGATCTCTTCACAGCCAGGACGAACAGTAGGAGTGATTACAGGAAGAAAAATCAGTTTCAATATTCATGTCACTCCTTTCACCTCTGTGTGGTGAGCAGTGCACTCCATGAACCTGTAACCACACCTACTGGTGATGTCACAGGGTCCTGGGGTTACACCTGCACAGCGCTGGAGGTCAGCACAGAGAGGAATTTCAGGGGGGGGTGTTCAGTATCTACACCTGAGCTCCTCAGCTCTCTTCCTCCTCTCCTCCTCCAGCTCGTTCTTCATCCTCTCCTCCGTCTGCTCCTTCTCCTGCTGCTTCCTTTCCTGCTCCTCCCGTTCCCTCTTCCTCCTCTCCACCTCCTGCCTCCGCCTCTCTGCTCGCTGGGCCAGACGCAGAGCTGCAGCCTCTTCCTCCACCCGACGCTTTCTGGGCCCGGGCGACTAAATGATACGATCCACTGTTTAATATATTAGATAATATTCTAAAATATAGTAAAAGAAGATTTTTTGGCAGTAATCAAATAATAAAAATCAGCATTACAAAGGCTAAAAAAATATGTGAATATAATATTATGTGTGTGTTTGTTCTTGTTACCAACCTCTGGTTTTACTGGGTTCAACATCAGCTGTTCGTCCGTTACCATGACAGTTGAGCATGATGACAGGCGGCCACGTGCTGAAGCGAGACCCGTGGCTGGCACCGCCCCCTCACAGGAAGAGGCGGCAGACCTCCTTGAGCTGCTCCGATTGACCCGGGACGAAGCGTTTGAGGACCTGAGTGAACTCGCCGATCGGACGCTGCTGTGTTTGTCACTGGCGGAGAGATGATCTGTTTCTGTTTCTGTCTCTTCCTCTGAATTTGTTTTTGTTTTGTCGTCTTGTTTCTGATCTTCCATCTCCTGGTTGATCTCCACCTCCTCCTCCTTCTCCTCAGGGTCCTCATGGTTTCCTGTGAGAAAAGCAAAGCAAAGAAAAATAAAGGGAAAGTGCAAAAAGAAAGGACTACAAAAGAAAAGAAAAGGATATACTGTAGGATCAATATGTCAATGTGTCCAGCTGTGTTTGCGATATCTTACCAGTAACTAACTCTTTGTGTTTCAGCCTCCCTCTTCTCCTCCTCCTCCCAGCAGACACCTCCTTCTGCCTCGCCGCTTCTCCTCCTCGCTCTTCTTTCTCCTCATTTGTCTTCACTTCTCCTCTCTCTCCTTCCCTGTCTCTCTTTTTCTTTTTCTGAAAACCAGTGATTATAGATACATGAGTTGCTATGCTTCTGATATCTCTGTTTTTACATAATTTACAACCTTTTAAATCTGCTCACCACAGAGGAGAGAGCAGGGTGGTCCTGAGTCTCTGCTGTGTCTCTGTTGGTCCTCTCCTCTTGTTTCTGGCTCCTGATTGGTTGAGAGTTGCCTTCCACTCTTTGTCTCTGCCGTCTTCCTCCTTTTCTCGTTGTCTGTCCGTCTGATTCTGTAGTTTTCACCGTTTTCATTTCCCTTTTCCTGGGTAAATGGAGGACACGGACGTGTGTGTGAGTATGTGCAGCTGCTCAGCACTTTAAAAAATGTAAACCAAAGAGTCTGTGGTGTTTTGATCTCATGACGGTTTGAGAGCATTTCTGGTTCACCCGGTAGTTACTGCAGCTCCCTCTGTGTCCTTAATGTTCTTCCTCCTTCTGTCCACGGCTTCTCCTGCTGGTGCTTCAGTCGGGCCGACGTTCTGCCGGCTGAGAAACACACCACCTTTATACTGAAGCCTCTGTCTGGATTGACTTGACGGACTCAAAACAAAAAACGTGACTCAACGTGTTCATTTCGAAGATGTAAAAACAATTGTGGCATAATGACGACAACCACTTTTTACCTGAAGATTGCTGAAGATTAAAGATTGATGAAAACCAAAAAGACATTTACGTCTTCATTGTGCAGAAATCCTCATGTCATGATTTCAGTAAAACAACCTTTATCTTCCACAGAAAACCAGACTCTTGCTCTGGACGAGGGTTGAGGTCACATATCTATCGAGTGAACTTTAATTACCATGCAGGTTTTGAGACGTGATGTGATATTCAAATTATAATGACTGTATTTGTCTTTAGGAAACAGAACCTAAGAGTTTCAGAGTTGTTGATTTGAGCTAAAACACAGTTCAAAGTGAATTACACAGACCCTGGCCGGTGTGATCCAGACAAGTGGTTAGTGTGTCCAGTCATGGCGAGCTCTTCCCCTTCATCCTCCTCCTCCTCCTCCTCTGCCTGTGTGTCACCTCCTCCTGGCTCCTCTCTCCACTCCTTCAGTGGAGGCATCCTGACACTGTTTTTAACACCCTTCTTTGGTTCCTTCCACGTTCCCATTACTGCCTTTGCAGTCTTTGTTTTTTTCTGGCTCACAGCCGCTGGAGCGACAAACAGGAAGATTTTAATAGAATTAAAAAGTCAAAACGGTCAGATTATGATAAAATGAGCAGCAGAGTTTTACCTGTGTCAGCGAGGCCGGTGGGTGAACACGCATCAGTGTCTGCAGAGCTACGAAGATCTGAGAGCTGGTTGGAGACATGAATCACACAGTCCGTCACAATCTGCTCTCCGGTACAGTCTCTCATGTCCTGACATCAAATATTACTTTATTAACATTTGCATGTCATCAACTGGATTTATTTCTTTAAGGGAGTTGGGAATGTTACCTGCACTGGTTACTGTGCAACATCAGTACCGTATGTGTTTCATGCATATACAGATTTGACTGAGGAGTGTGATTTATTTTTGGTTCAAACACCTCAGGCAACACGCGTGTTAATGAAGGCTTTATCCTACGATACTCACCCTGTGCACGGGCCGATGGTGCTGGGTGTTACCCACAAGATCATCTGCACTCAGCTCCACCTCTCCTCCTGCACACATATACAATGACCAGGCAACGTTTAGAGCCAGGACGAGGACACGGGCGGCGGTTGGTAATTCTAATTTACTTAATTGGAAACGACATAAAAGTAAGTAGAGTGAGCTGAATTGTTCTAAACAATACAACAAAAAACAGACGTGGTTTGAACATAATGTGAAGGTATTATGAAATTACAAAGGGAAGCTAATAAGTAAACAACCACATGTTCAAATGAATGTAAATTCATTTAATCATATCTGGTTCTGGGGAGATGGATGCAGAGCGAAGAATACAGAGTGTTGTATTAGAATGAAACACGAGCCAAAACAAACACAAAAGACTTGTTAGACCGGCGTTAACATGTCACACCCCTGAGCAGCATCCAAAAGCTTAAACCTGACATCTATCATTACAATCAGTTTTAGCTGTGTGAGCCACAACAAATGGACACTGAGCATAACACCGTGCAACAGAGGTGACAAGTTCCAGTTCTTCTACACCCGTTGGTCGAGCCGTTATTTCATCTGTTTAAAGGCAGAAGGGAAGAAAGTGACAGTGCATCATGTTGCTCGTTCTCATGAGCAAGTTTGACGTTCAACTACATCCATAAACTGCTGGCGTGGATATTTCCTATTTCCTGCAGAGACTGTGACTGAAAGCATGTGTGCAAGTGTGGACACAATACAATGCGAGTTAAATGACCACAAGAACGTGTGTGTGTGTGTGTGTGTGTGTGTGTGTGTGTGTGTGCAGACCTGTATGAATAAGCTCAGGCTGCAGCACAATGACCCAGGGTAACGTCTCTCCCTCTGTAGACAAAACCTGGAGAGCTGGGAGACAAAAACAGTGAGTGACTGATAATTAATGCATCCTTCGCCTCGTCCTAATGTGGCGTCAAACATTAGTTACAACAGTATGTCTCTCCTCCAGGTGCGCATTGATCGTACCTTGCTGCCGTGTGCCATCATCACCCCGGGATGTCTCCTGGTTGTTGTCGTGCAGTGACAGTTGAATGATTTCTCCGTCCGGACCCAGGATCAGGCTGCCAACAGATTTGCCATTCTGCAAATCTGACAACACAACAACTCTGAAGAACGGAGACATGGACCCTGTGACACCCTTTCTCACCCCTTGACTTAATGTAGTTATTTTTGTCAAAAGGAGGTGAAGTGCATAAATATTCATAAGAACATTTTAAACACTATCTTCATGGAAAAAGTCATTGCAAAAAAAAAAAAAAAAATGCTATTGTTGGGTTTTATTCTGTTCAGTGTGGCGTGGACTAATGCAGAAGTCAGAGTCAGAGTGAGCACGGTAAAGACAGGGTTCCTCCGCCTACTAGGTCAGCGTTAAGAAAACAACATGGCATGATGGCAAAATGGCAGGTTTGGAAATTCCATAAAAATACAGGAGTTTGGAAAGAAGATAGTTTCAGACTGACCTTTGGGACATGGGCCCTTTTACACTTGGTTAAAATCTAGATAAGGTTTTTTGAAGCCAGCTTGCTTTATTTGAACTTATATAGCAGCTACAGTTCAGAATAACTTCAACAGCTGAAACTGTGTTTTATATATAGTTACACCAAGATGTGTCGCAGGAGTTTTAGCTCCTATTACCTCTCAGCTCCAGCGGTAGAACGCCCCTAACCACACCTCTATTAGCATCACTGGATTCACAGGGATCCTGGAGGTCAGGTAATCGGTTCTGTAAGAAGGCCAAAGAGCTCTGCTTGCCCGGACCTTTCCGTCCTGCAACACAACCCAACACCCCCACTGGAGGCGGCGGCTCTGAAGGAGAGGACAGAGTATAAGAGAAGATAGAAATTTAATTTAAGGTAAACACAAGAAACTTGTGCTACAGAAAATGGACCAGACTCAGTGAATAGCTCCCTAAGCTTAACATGTCCTATAATAACTATTAATTTAGCTATACAGACTAATAAGCAGTGATAACTAACATGTCTTTGGGGTCATCAGGTGGGAACCTCGTTTCACCAGTGTTTCGTCTAGTTGGTCCCACGACACCTCCAGGAGGCTAGACAGTGATCACTGGCGTCCCAGAGTCACTCCCCTAATGCCAGCCATCACTGCTCCTCACACCACAACTATTTTCTTTATCTTGCCTATGCTACCACAGACAACACCATCATCAACTCTGACAAAACACACTAGCAGATTCAGCAAACAAACTCCACTAAACAGTTGGAGAAAGTGGCGGCCATTTTGAATGAGGGAGGTAGAGTCAGGGAGAGGTGCCTTTTTGGGCTAGAAAGAATATAATGCATCTTTAAGTGGAGTGTATTGCTTCGGATGTGTCTCTGGTTGTGCTCGACATGCGTTACGTCTTAAAGTTAAATTGCCATCATCTCCACTTCCATAGAAGTAACAGAGGTCAACCCACTGAGTGGAGTTGAAAAGGAAATAAAAGTGCTGGCACAGTTCTGACTATCAGAGAAACACACAAGGATGTCTTCTATAACAACAGCTGCATCTGACTGTATCTGTCGTTTCCCTGCCTTAATGGCAGCTTGTACAGTGTATGTGAGCGCTGTACCTTCAACTGACTCCAGCAGAATCATGGAGCCTTTCTCAGAGGGTAGCCTTCCTCCTCCTCCTCTTCCTCCTCCTCCTCCCCACCCTGCTGTCTGTTTTTTAAACCACTGTCTCTCTGTTTTTTCTCCTCTTCCTCCTCCTCCTCCTCTCTGTTTCCCACTTATCTCTCCTGAAAGACAGAGTGAGAATATAACACAACACCGATTGCACAAGCTGCTCAAACTAGACTAAGTTCAAACTTGGCCTAGTTACCTTGATACTTAGCTTGATAACATATGACCCATTTAGTTTCATATAGAGGACATTTCTGACCGGATACTTGATTAAAATGCTGTTAAATAATGATGTAAACTGGGATTGTTTTAAATAACATTTCACAACCAAAAAAACAAAATACCTGAGGAATTTGTTTAGGGTTTCATATAGTGAATAAAGTTACACACTCAGAATTTGGACACTTGAATAACACAGCAGACAGTGAAGGTAGTGCGCCATACAGTGAATACGCAGTTCTGGTGAGTAAGATTTTATGACTAATAAGGACGGACTATGAAACAAAAAAAATCTTATAATCTGAGGAGAGGCAATATCTTTCTCCCCAAGTAACTACGTAAATGATGTCCGAATAAACTGAATTTTAGAATGAATGTCTGTGGAAAACAACATGCCACTGTGATAAACACATACAAATCTATCTTTTCAACTGAGTCAGAGTGTGCGTCTTTGTTACCCTCCTTCTCAGGAAACAGCAGAGGTAGAATCAAAGCCTTCTGATGGAGTCTGTTCAGACTTTCTTGGGACTGAAACCCGTCGCTTTCTGCCCGTGGCTGGTCATCCTGCTGACACTCCAGGACCGCTTGTGCAGGGGCGAGGGTCCGGCTCTCTGCTATGGGAGGCAGCCGCTGTGCACGGTGTTCAGCACCGTCCGAGCTCCCACATCTCGGCTGAAACATTCAACAGAGGCATGTTTGCTGAATGCTCTTAGATACTGTAATGCCATTAAGGATCAGTCAGTATTTTAGATAAAACTAATACCGTTGTCCCGGAAATGAGAACATACAAAAAAAAAAAAAAGCACATGCACTTTTGCATTTCTGTGCAGTTTGTTGAACAATGATACACACAATTAATTGCCAATCAAGGTTTCCTCAGCAGTTAGTGAGAACCTGAAGAAGCCTCTTCGATGAGAGGTGAAATGTCTTCAAGTAACTATAACCAAGTCCATTTGCCCTCAATTCATCTTTTCTTTGATGCAATTATGTGTTTTCATGGTTGTGTGAAAACCTACTAAGTCAAATATTTGCTATTTTTAAAACACAAAAATAGCAGCTGATAAAAGGCAAAATTATTGGTGTAATAAACACTAAACAAATACCAAACAAAATGACATTTAAAAGAGACAGGGTTTTATCTTTTATCTTACCCCGTCTGCTAGCTAGCCTGTAGTCTGGCGTCTTACCCTGTCTGTCTTCTCCCTGCAGACTGAATGTCCCACGTTCAGAGGAGGAAGGAACAGGCCTGTGTGTGGGGGAGGCAATCAGAGCATCATGGCTATCAACATGTCGCACAAGGTCAGAAACTTCCTCTGCTAGAACTTTTGCTCTGGACGATACCTGAGGTGGGATTTGTCTGAGGTTCAGTGTTTGACTGCTGCTCTGCTCCACATGGTCTTACTAGAGAGTAAAATATAGCTTTTAACTGATATACTGAAGAGGAAGGTGAGTACATGACTTGAATTCATGCCATATTTACAATTTACAACTTTACCTATCCTCCCATGCCTGGTCCCACTTATGGATCTTTCATAGTTGCCTTTGTCACAGGTCGTCCTACTGTTTCCCCGAATGGAACAACCTCGATCATCCGCCACTTCATGGACACAGTTCATGTTTGGATGATGGAGCTCCCCTCTCGTACTGCGGTGCCGTATTTCAGTATAGTGTGAACTTCCAGTAGGCTGCAGACTCATGTCCAAGTAAGTCTGCAGTTGGCAAGAAAGAGCAATAACTTAAACGGCACTAAAAACAGAATAATTAACATAATTCACTTCCATTTTGCAAAGATAAAGGAGCTTTAACAAATGCCTTTAGATGTTACTTCAGTCATTAGCGAGTCACCTGAGATTCCTCTGGTTCTTCAGGGGTGATTGTCACATAGTGTATCCAGGGCTGAGGCTCCGTCTGTGGGGTTGGAGTCCTGGAGGTACAGGGTATCTGGATGAATAGATCCAGCCGGACTCTGTTCCTGCTGCCTGGCTCCTCCTCTTTATCTGCAGACAAGGTTCATTTTAGTATCCAACCACACTGGGTTATTTCAGTGGTTTTAGTATATTTGTCATGAAGATTCAGGGTTAAACAAACTCCAAAACCTCCTGCCTCATATTGGGTTTCCTGTCAACAAGTGTGCACAACAGCTGTGTGCACGGCTGTAGAGCATCTGCAAAAGTGTTGGCTTCTGTGAGGCTTGCACAGTTGATCATTGATCATTTATTTATTAATTCATTTACTCAATAAATGTGAAACCATTTTGTACCTTCAGGTTGATTCTCCAGTTGTTCAGACTTTTTCTCCGCAGGAAGCCACTGTGGGTTTGACTGTACAAGCAGCTCTGGACTGAGCTGTGCTTGTATGGGGTGAAAAGGCAGAGGTCTGGGACCATGAAGGTCTGGAGCCGGAGGGAAGTGAAGTAGAGGAAACAGGGGTGGAGCAAGTCGGGAAGAGGTGTACTGGAGGAAAGAGACGCATTAAAGATTATTTTTGATCACCAGAGGGCAGAAGAACTGACAAACACACAGCACACACTCACATGTCATCACCTTATAATGTTTTTGTAGTTCACATCTTAACAAACAAGTGTCTCTTTCCACATCCACAGCACACAGAGAAACATAACCATCCCATTAAACATCAAAGTAATGGTTCTACGCTGCCAGTAAAGCATGGAAAAGGACTGATAAATAACAGTTAAGCAAAGATGATCCAGCTACGACTCCTCCGACTACTTGTTTTTTAGCTTGTTTGATAAAAGCAGCTGCTGGAAACAGGGTTAATGAGAGCGCTGAGACTGAACCAAATAATAAACGTGCCATGAAACCAAAACAATGAGTAGTCTAAAACAGGCTAAAAAGCTTTGTAGAGCGGAAAATTCATGTAATAAAGGTTTTTCACTGTGAACATACACTTTCACATTACACAACATGAAGTCATTTAAGTCAATGTTAATACAAAAGAATATTGATTTATAGCGCTAAATAAATAAATAAATACAATTGATAATGTCAATAATTAATGTCAATCTGGGCCCTTATCAGCAACAATGGTCTGAATGCGCTCAGACAAAATGTTTCTTTTGATATAGGGCTACATAAACATAAGAACATACACAGAATGCATACATACATATATAGGCTACACATAATGTACCTAGAGAAGTTATTCCTGCTCTAATCCATCTACCTGGTTGCTGGTGTAGCTCAAAATGGCTGCCGTTAGCTCCTTTAGGGTGCTCAGCTGCTGTTCCACTTGCTGAGTGTACTGCCGGACAACCCTCTTCTTCCTGTTTCCAATCTCTGAATCACAATTGGTTTCCAAGGTAACCAAGTCCTGCAGGCAGAAGATAAGATGGGATTCGTATTTAAAGGTTTATGTGGCTCGATATAAAGTTTGAGAAGATTGGCAGCTATATCCGTCTCGTTAACTGTGCCTTGTTACCTAAGGGCCATAACTGCAGTTACTTGCGCGCGCACACAAACACACACACACACAAACACACACACACACACACACACACACACACACACACACACACACACACACATACACACCTGGGAGTAGAGTAGAAGTGGCCCCCTACGAGTGCTGTAAGTCTTTGGAAGGGTTGACTCTGCTTCCATAAGCAGACGGCCGCTGTTGGACAGACGTAGCAGAGAATCCTGGGACTTCCAGATGTAGTAATCCTTTTGGTAGATTGATGGATTATATTGATTATATAATGAATGGAATGCGTGATACATGAATGTCTGGACTGAATGATGAACGAATGGAAGGTTTCCTATGTGAGTGAGTGTGTGTGCACCTGTGGTGTGAGGCAGACGTCCAGCCGTCCATCGTGTCTCCCTGTGTTTCTGTTGGATGAGACAAATCGACCGCACCCCCGACTCAGCAGGGAGAGAGACAAATCTTTCATGTTGTCATGTTGTCCTGGAGGACAGCTGAGTAGAAGAGGATTAGTTACGTCATGTCTTAGATTCCAAGGTAAGCAAGATAACATTGACAGTGCTATATATTGATGATACTGACGTGATCTTGCAGGTAAATTGGCAGCTCTTAGTTGCATGAGGGTAAGGCATAGGCGTATGTGTGAACTAGGTCATATTTCTACATTCTTTACAGTCTGTAACATTCAAATATATGCTGCCTAAATAAAGTTTTTTTTGTTTGATTGATTGATTGATTGATTGATTGATTGATTGATTGGTTAAATTTTCCAAAAACTGAAACCAAATGTATTTTCCCTGTTTATGAATCAATATTCTACAACTACATCAACTACATTCATGGGTCAATAATGCCACTGTTTTACTATGAATAAAAATCTACCCAGAAAACATTTGACTTACCTCAATACTTTGTGTGTGTGTTAATAAATGAGACTGCTCTCCCTCATGTTACTCATACATTGGCATCAGTGCCAAAGTAATTGTGCAGCAGAAGAGATTCTCAGTGTAGTACTGCCTTAAAGACTCATAACACCGAATCTTCTTATTCATCTAACAGGGATAATATTACCTTTAATTGGGCAACTGAACATATATATCACAGCAGATAACACATGAATATTGTTACAAAACTGCAGCATAATTTTGCTCAGTTTATCTGGTCCTTCATCAGACTGAGTGAGTAATACAGTAGAATAAGCTTAAATTCTATACTCACCAACATTATAAATAACCAACAATGAGGAGGTCAAGGATTAGAGCCCTGAACATATTCCTGAGAAAGAATTTTCTGAAACAAGGCAATAGGGATATTTAGTTTATTAGCTCCTTATACACTTCACATCTAATTTGTGTCGTGTTTTATGGACAAAATAAGCATTAAAAAGACAAAACATTGTACGTACCTGCTGCCTCCCGTTCACACACTGCCCTCTCTCTCTCTGTTTGTGAATGTGTGTGTCTAACAGCTCTAATAACACTGGGCTGGCAGAGTTTGGCCTCCCCTCAAAACCAACACACACACACACACACACACACACACACACACACACACATATACATTCCTATCTTGACAACAGAGGACTGTGAGACCTTTTGTGTCTATCCTTTGGAGGTCAGACTTCAAAACTCACCAAGTTACCTGAGGATTTCAACCTACAAAAACAGTCTTCCAACACCTTGAACCGTTCAGCCAGATACTCAGCTGTATTTCTTAAAGTCTTTAAGTCTTAACTTTGAGTGTTGGATTTCTAAATTCATAGAGCCTTATTGAAAATCCAACCTCAGGGCTTCAAAAAAACTTATTTAGTTGAGGACTATTTCTTTTTCTTAGAGCTTTTGACTCTTTCCTTTGGATGCTTTCCAAAGGAAAAATTGGGACCAAACCTTGGCAGGTCATGGTGGTGCCAGGTCATAAGGCATTGAAGTAACAGGACCGTTTGAGTTGTGAGGTGGAAAACCTTGAGTGGCTAGTCTTTTACTGCAACCTGGAGGATGAATGTATGTATATATGTATACACACCGAGAGTATAATATATTTTTATTATAATACCGCTCCCACTGCTGATGCTTTCACTTGTCAAACAGCAAAAAACTGGCTTGTGGAGAAGTGCCCTTGTAATGCACAAAAACCTGTGTGTGTGTTTGCATGCTTGTGTCAATGTGTTCAAGCCCTGTTGCTAGGTTTTCCACTGTTGGAGCTCTATGTTTCTGTTGCTGTGGCTGCAGTGGAAAACACACACACACACACACACACACACACACACACACACACACACACACACACACACACACACACACACACACACACACACACACACACACACACTTTTAAAATGTCATTCAGTTTGATTCCAGCCCAGGTTACAATCTACAGGAAGACCCTAGTTGATGTAAAATTCTTCATCTTTACACTGTCTGCTATGACAAAATTTCTGTCCTCACTAGTGCAACAAGACAAAACTCTGTTTCTCTGATTCTTGTTTGTGTGTGATTTATTGCGTATAATTTTTTCCAGTAAACAAACAAATCTCCCAACACATACTGTATGTATGTTCCATGTTCAGACTAGCAGAATTAAGAAATCATTTGAAGCGATCAAGCGACAATTATTACCACCATCACAAACTATAGTAGTTTATCACATAAACTGCAGTAGCCAACCTCATGGTACTCTAGTGAGTTTTTTTTTTTTTTTTAATCACAGTTTCAGATTGAAATGCTTCCATTTTGATAGCTGACAGTTTAGTTAAGGTCTTACCGATGGGATATATAATCCTTCCATTGTGTTTATCTTCTCAGTCTTCCCCTGGGTCTGTCCCAAGTTGGATGTACCCAGAAAGCCCCCATAGGCAGGTTTCAGGACCATCTCAGCAGACTCCTTTCAACGTGAAAGTGCAGCGGCTCTTATATATATATATATATATATATATATATTATATATATATATATATACCATATACATACTGCAGACTGAGCCCATTGGGGCCCCATGGCTCCAACAGGGGATGACCATCCACTCTGCAAAGAAAGTCATTTTGGCAACCAATAGCAGCGCTGGAAGTTGTGTATATTCTATACATTGCAATAACGCCTCCAGGTCCTGGTTGGCCTGCTCCACCTGCCTATTAGTCTGAGGGAAACCAGAAGACAAACTCACAGCGACACCAGGAGCAAGACAAAAAGGCATGCAGATTGACCAGGACATTAACAGTCTTTCAGAGCTTGGGGAGTTTGGGGACAGCCAGAAAACGCTTTGGTCCACTATGGTAAGAGTGACGGTGTTACCTTGAGAGGGAGACAGTCCAGTGACAAAGTTGAGTGCAACATGGGACCAATGGCATCTTAGTACAGGCAGGGGTCGATGAGATGTCAGATGAACATTTGAAAGTCTTTCCATGGGTGTGTAATAGGTTAAAAAAGACGATATTATTCTGAAGAGGTTAAAATTCCAATTGAGTTAAAAAGCTGATAGTTAAAAGGAATAATTCATTTAAAAAGGCAGAGGTATGCTAGAAAGAACATATAGTCACTATAACATGTTGAAAATGTCATTAAATGGCTTAAAACTGTAAATTAAGAAGATGTTTAAAAAGGGGTTAAAATGCTTGACAATGTTTTATTCATTTCATGGGTCATTTTATCCGTTACAGTTAAAAACTAACTTGAAAAGTTATAATCTCTGTCTTCCACGAAGTAGGTCAAGATCTAGCAGGATCGGAGATCGATTAGTTGGGTCTACGCCCACATACAGGGGCGATTGTTCGCGGCGTTTTCCTCACTTCTAGTAAAGCTCTGGTCAACGAAACACCAAATCACTGTGTGGTCATTTGTCCCTGTTTTCCAGGTATGTGGTTGAAGGGGTGAGCAGTGACATTGTTCCGATAGTTTTGTGGGACATTTTGACTGTCAGGAGGGGAGTTGTGTGATGTTTGAGTAGGATGGAACTATGTTTTCGAAGTAGTTGAAGGTGGGCGAGCGAGGCTGCCGCCATCTTGTATCATTGTTTACGTTTGTAAGCACACATAGGAAAATGTATTGTGCACAGTTATATTTTGTTTAGTTAATTAATTTGGGATGTAAACATGCAATACAGTATGTGCAGATGTGTTCGGGTTCAGCAGAGTTGTTGTCATGTATTTTATTTGACTGACTTCTAGTAAAGCTCTGGTCAAGGAAACACCAAATCACTGTGTGGTCATTTGTCCCTGTTTTCCAGAGTGCAACAGGTGCACATTGAACAGGTGGAGACGCTGTCACGGATGTCTGTGCCCAGAGTTAGCCACCAAAAGTCGCCTTTCAGGAGGTCAATGGTACGGACCAAGATAATAGGTGAACCAGGTAGAGCAAGGATGAAAGATGAAGAATGTTTTTGATCAGGAGCTGCATGCTGGGAAACCTCAGTGTCTGAAGCATCCACCTCCAAAATAAACTAGGGCTGACTTCAATGACTTTGACGCTTATTGGTTTCTCAGTTTTTTTGAGCCATGCACTCATCATGTTCGGCAATATGATTGTGTTCCAAGAGATTAGATAAATGATTGGTGTTACCTTAGCTGAAATTGTTTTGTTGCAGTGTTTACATTTCACCGCTTTCTGTTCGGTGACGTCTTCACTGAAACCAAAATGTGCCCAAATCACGAATGGCAATACTTTTTTAAGGTATAAGCTGCTTGGGTTAAGGCTAAGTGTTTTCACTCATGTCACTCATATTGCTAGCTTCACTTTGAATGAACATGGAGAAACGTTAGTTGGACGGCCGGAGGCACGTGACTAAAAGTTTTTATTATTTAATTTATTTTTTAAGAGGAGTTTGATGCATGTCAGGCAGGCATTGTGTCCGCTCCGACCGGTTAACATGGGTGTTGAAATGAATTTAAAAAATGGCGTTCTGCAGCAGCCATGCACACACCATGCAGACAGTGTGTTCCTGGCCTAAGGCCTCCAGCACACTGCATAGAGGCCAATGCCCCTTCCTCAGACTGCTGCCCAACTGACATCGCACTAGCATCCCTTATGCCTATCCTTATGGATAGTAGGCCCACATGCCAGCGGTTTCATTTCTATTATTAAATTTTTACCATATTTGGTTATTTTTTCCATTTAATGTGGTGAAGAGCACAGACAAATCTTATTTATTTAGGAATCAGAACTCAGCTTTTAGAAGTTGAACTTGACTTGAACTTGACTCTCAATTGGCATTACGTCATGCTTGTCATGTTCTCTTGCCTGAACAGCAGTATAAAGGTTTAGCAACTGCTTCCATTGGTCTCAGTAGGAAGGGGAGGTTACCGCAGTCTACAGTTTTCTATTGATCAATAACCTGTCTGACTCTGTTTTGATATGACATATATGGCAACATGGTATATTCAAAATTGCAATCATATAGTTCACAAAATGTCATAAATTTTTGGAAGTGGGTCTTACAAACATTGATTTATGTGATCTTTTTTTTAATGGTTCTTCTAATAACGGCTTTTCTTTATGTTTTGATATATAATATCTTCTAAAAATATCACGCTTGCTAGTAGATAAATGAATGAAATAGAAATGAGTGAATCAATAAAATAGAACCATACTTTTATACATTTACATTATTATATCATAGCTGTTTATCTTGTTCAGGATTTCAGATATTCCTAAAGTAAGAAATGTGTTTTAGTAGTTTTCTTCATTTAATCTTGAAGCACTTGGATTTTAACAGTATTCTTGTGCTTTATTACTAGGCCAATGGAGAACTCAACAGAGATTGTGTCATTTGTGTTTGCTATGTATGGGAACATGGGACAGTTAAAGTACTTATATTTCACTCTGGCACTGCTATTTTACGTATCAGTTATTTTAGCCAACACGTTTCTTATTAACATTATCTATTCGGACAGAAATTTGCATGAGCCCATGTATCTATTTCTGTGTAGTTTATTTATTAATGAAATATATGGTAGCACGTCTATGCTTCCCTGCTTGATGGCACAAATCTTATCAGACACTCATGAAATTTCTGCCTTTTACTGCTTCCTTCAAATATTTAACATTCATACATATGTAGGTATTGAATTTGGAACATTGACAATAATGGCATATGATAGATATGTTTGTATTTGTAAGCCTTTACATTACAATTCCATAATGACTAAAAGAAAAGTACAAACTGTCATACTTGCTATCTGGATTACTGCTTTTGTAGACGTTGGAGTTTTATTGTCTTTCACTATTCGTATGAAGCGTTGTCGGACTGTTATCAACAAAGTGTTTTGTGCACATCACCTTGTAGTTGACCTTTCTTGTTCACCAGACAGAACAGTGTCACTCGTTCATGATCTGGTTTTTGGCCTTATTATCACTGTTGCTGGTCCTGTCAGTTACATTACATACAGTTATATACAAATTTTGCGTGTGTGTTTAAAAGGTTCCAAAGAGACCAAAATGAAGGCCTTGGATACCTGCACTCCACACTTAGTTTCTATCATTAGCTTTGTCTTTGCCTGTTTTTATAGTTTGATCAGTCAGAGATTTAAGTCAGTTCCATATCCTCTCTGTGTTGTCTTGTCTATGTATGTAGTGATCATTCAGCCTCTTCAAAATCCAGTCATGTATGGTCTTAAACTGTCAAAAATGAGACAGGCTTGTAAAGATTTGTTGACATTAAAAACATCCTAACTCTACATTTTCACTGAGAGTATTTCAATTCTACACTTCATTATTAATTCAAACGGAAAGAAATAAGCGTATACATACATTACACTTTAGACTGTTAACATCTGTTAATTGTCCATAAAAAGGTAATTGCTTTAAATGCAAAAGTTCAATCTTCTTAGGTTACTGACTTATAAGATGTTTATTAATTTATTATTAACACAGACTTGAACTCTTCTTTGAGTGACTTTGGTGGAGTAATGCAGGGGATCACAGAAAGCCACATGGCAACCACTAATACCAGCATCAACACAATCAATGTAGAAATACATGGGAGTGATGAAGGCCGAAATTTCTCTAGCCCTTTTGGTGAGGGGGACTTTCCAGTAAACTTTGAAAAGATAAAATATACTGACAAATTTTGCTGAACCTACCTGACCTTACAATCTTCCATTCTAGATAATGGATAGAAATAAGGTTTAGTGAGGTTCACTTTGCGGTGGCCAGAACAAAGCCTCAGACCTAGAATCAGACTTTTTAACAAGGCTATTTATATTTGGTTATTTTTTCCATTAAATGTGGTGAAGAGCACAGACAAATCTTATTTATTTATGAATCAGAACTCAGCTTTTAGAACTTGAACTTGACTTGGGACTTTCTACATGTGAACATGGCTGCATACTACAAGAAAAAAAATAGTTAAGTCTAAATTGGCATTACGTTTCTACTGCCAAGACAGCAGTATAAAGGTTTAGCAACTGCTTATGTTCGTCTCAGTAGGGAAGGGAGGTTACAGCAGTCTTCAGTTTTCTGTTGACCATCCCTCTGTTTGACTCATTGGTGAAGTTTTGATATTGTAAAGGGCAGGTGTGTGTGGATTCAAATGCAGAGAGAGTCAGGCAGAAGTACAATGTCCGAAATCCAAATCTTTAATCCAAGAAACGTAGCAGAGGTCAAAATACCAAAAGACAGTCAAACCAGGCAAAAAGGCAGATCAGGAACAGGCAGAATCGAGGGTCACAAAAATACCAAAAACAGATCATACACAGGTTATCAAACAGGACTTAAACGCGAGAGAGCTTGAACACAAGGGTAACAAAGACAATCTGGCAAAGACATGAGAAATGAGACGGGGTTTAAATACACAGGAAACAAGACACAGGTGAAAGACATTAGGGGGGAGACAGCAATCTAAACAGGAGGGAAAAACCAGGAAGTAAAACAAACAGCAACACAACAGAACCAAGACTTCAAAATAAAACAGGAAATGCCAATAAAATGAATACAGATCCTGACAGTACCCCCCCCCCCCCCCCAGGGACGTCTCCAGACGTCCCAGGAATGCCCGGGTTCAGTCTATGAAAGTCCCGTATCAGTGTCTTATCAAGAATGTCCCGAGCAGGAACCCAGGACCTTTCCTCTGGACCGTACCCCTCCCAATCAACGAGGTACTGACGGCCCCGGCCCCTACGACGAACAGCCAACAGTTTTTTGACCGAAGAGACAGGACCACCATCAATGAACCTGGGCGGAGGGGGTGGGTCGGAGGGAGGGACCAAACGACTGGTCTTGACGGGCTTGATTCGGGAAACATGGAAGGTGGGATGGACCCTCATGGTCCGAGGAAGACGAAGGCGAACAGCAGCAGGGTTGATGATTGCCGAGATTGGGAAAGGGCCCACAAACCTGGGACCCAGCTTACGACACTTCCCCCGAACTGGCAGGTCTCGAGTGGAGAGCCATACTTTCTGGCCAACGTGGTAGCGAGGAGCCGGTGTGCGATGACGATTAGCGGACCTCTCGTATCCAATATTGGTGCGTAGGAGGGCTGCCCGAGCCTTCCTCCAGGTGAGATGACATCGGCGCACCAGGGCGTGAGCTGAAGGAACAGAGACCTCCCCCTCAAGGTCCTGGAAAAGCGGAGGCTGGTACCCGTAGACACACTGGAATGGAGATAGACCAGTAGAAGCCACGGGGAGGGAGTTGTGGGCATACTCCACCCAGAGGAGCTGCTGCGACCAACTGGATGGACTTTGGGAGGCGATGCACCGGAGGGCCGTCTCCATCTCCCGATTGTACCTCTCCGTCTGGCCGTTGGTTTGGGGATGGAAGCCGGAGGAGAGGCTGACAGATGCCCCAAGCAGCCTGCAGAACTCCTTCCAGAAACGTGAGGCGAACTGGGGGCCCCGGTCAGACACAACATCCTGAGGAAGACCATGGAGCCGAAACACATGAAACAGGACTGCCTCCGCTGTCTCCTTGGCGGAGGGCGGCTTAGGCAGGGCAATAAAGTGAGCCATCTTGGAAAACCGGTCAACGACAGTGAGGATGACTGTCTTACCCTCTGAGGGAGGCAACCCAGTGACAAAGTCCATGGACACATGCGACCAGGGGCGGTGTGGAACCGGCAAAGGCCTGAGTAGACCAGTAGGAGGGCGTCGGGAGACCTTGCTGCGGGCACAAACAGAACAGGCAGAGACAAAATCACGGGTATCCTCCCTGAGGGAGGGCCACCAGAAGCGTTGAGTTATAAGACTCAATGTTCTACTCACCCCAGGATGACAGCTAAGAGGAGAGGAGTGCCCCCATTGCAGGACTCGGGAACGGAGCGGGTCTGGAACAAAGAGCCGACCAGGAGGACAGCCATCAGGAACATGGGCCTCCGAAAGGGCGTGCTGGACCTCCTGCTCAATGTCCCAGGTCACCGCTGCGACCACACAGTCAGGGGGCAGGATGGGAGCTGCATCCCGAGGGCGGTCTCCTGCCTCAAACTGCCTTGAAAGGGCATCTGGTTTGACATTACGAGTCCCGGGGCGATAAGACAGGGTGAAGTTAAATCTGGTAAAAAACAACGCCCACCTGGCCTGCCTGGAGTTGAGCCTCTTAGCTCCACGGATGTACTCCAGGTTTTTGTGGTCAGTCCAGACTAGAAATGGTTACTCTGCCCCCTCCAACCAATGCCTCCACTCCTCCAATGCCAACTTCACAGCCAGCAGCTCCCGATTCCCCACGTCGTAGTTGTGCTCGGTGGCGGAGAGTTTCCTGGAGAAAAAGGCACAGGGGTGAACCTTATTGTCCTTGGCAGAGCGTTGGGAGAGAACGGCCCCGACCCCCACATCAGAGGCGTCCACCTCAACGATGAACTGGAGTTTGGTGTCGGCATCTGCAAAATAGGTGACGAGGAGAACCGGGGCAGGAGGGCACGGAAGGCTGCCTCAGCCTTAGGAGACCAGGAGAACTTAGAGTTTGAGGAAGTGAGGGCATGCAGAGGAGCTGCGACCTGACTGAAGTTCCGGATGAAACGGCGATAAAAGTTGGCAAAACCAAGAAAGCGTTGGAGCTGTTTCCGGTCGGTGGGGACAGGCCAGTTTAAAACAGCCTTGACCTTTTCTGGGTCCATCTGGATCAGTCCTGGTGAAATCATAAGCCCGAGGAATGACACTGTGGTCTGGTGAAAATCACACTTCTCCGCCTTCACAAATAACTGATGCTGGAGCAGCCGCTTCAACACCCGACGGACATGACCCACATGTTCTTCTTTGGACTGGGAAAAGATCAGAATGTCATCAAGATAAACAAACACGCAGACATTCAGCATATCTCTGAGGACATCATTTACCATTGACTGAAAAACAGCTGGGGCGTTTGTAAGTCCAAATGGCATCACCAAATACTCATAATGACCACTGGGTGTGTTGAACGCGGTTTTCCACTCGTCCCCTTCACGAATACGGACGAGGTGGTAAGCGTTGCGGAGAACCAGCTTAGTGAAGATGTGGGCCCCTTGAAGAAGCTCAAAGGCAGATGACAGGAGAGGAAGTGGGTAATGGTTCTTCACTATGATGTCGTTCAGGCCACGATAATCAATACAAGGACGAAGGGTCTCATCCTTCTTTTCCACAAAGAAAAACGTGCTCCTGCAGGGGAAGAGGAAGGACGGATGATCCCCGCAGACAGCGCCCCCTGGATGTAGTCATCCATGGCCTTTCTCTCAGGACTGGAGAGGGAGTACAGACGACCCTTGGGTGGAGCTGCACCATGGAGGAGCTCTATGGCGCAGTCGTATGGGCGATGTGGTGGCAAGGACGTGGCACGAACCTTATTAAAGACCTCCTTCAGGTCTAGGTAGACTTCAGGCACCCTGGACAGGTCTGGAAACTCAGAAGATGAATCAGCAGGCGAGGAAACCGACAGAGGAGACAAACAGGAAGACTGACAAGTAGGACTCCACCGTAACACTCTCCCAGTAGCCCAGTTCATGAGAGGGTTATGTTTACACAGCCAGGGATAACCCAGGATAAGGGGGTATTGAGGAGACTCAATAATAAAAAATGAAATGGTCTCATTGTGGTTACCTGACATCAACAGAGACAGAGGAGGACTCTGGTCTGTGACCCAGTTGAGCAGGTGACCATCGAGAGTGCTGGCCCGGCGTGGCTTGGACAGAGGGTGGAGTTGTAGATTCAGCTGGTGGGCCAGGTTCAGATCCATGAAGCTCTCGTCTGCCCCGGAGTCAATGAGGGCTGTAAGGGCCAGGGAATTCTTGGGAGAAGTGATGAGCTGAACAGGGGTCAAGGAGCGTGCTGGTGGAGGCAGTCACGGTGTGGCTCACCAGTAGGCCTCCGGTTACTGGCGAGCCAGGCCTTTTACCGGGCACTGAGCCAGGAAGTGCCCCATTTCCCCACAGTAGAGGCACAGTCCCTCACGTTGGCGGCGCTGGCGTTCCTGTTGGTTCAGACAAGTACGACCAAGCTGCATAGTTTCCTCCTTGGGGCTAAAAGGCGCAGATCCAGGGCAGGCCGGAAAATCGGTTAATGGAGTTCTGACCACAGGGGGTGTCCTAGAGCTGTTCTGCCACCCATGCTGGTGACCGTCAGGGCCAGTAGCTCCTCTGAGCCGCTCTCGTTCCTGCATCCGGTTGTCAATCTTAATAGCAAGTTCCACAAGACCCTCAAAACTTGTAGGAAGATCAACCATGGTAAGTCTGTCCTTCATATCTTCAGAGAGACTCGTGTCTGTGACAAGTGTCTGCAAGTGCCTCCTCGTTCCACTGACTCTCAGCAGCCCGAGTGCGAAATCTGATGGCATGATCAAATACACGGCTTCTGCTTTGCTTGGGATTACCAAGTGCACGGGCTGCCTCACAGCCCGAGACAGGTTGACCAAAGACACGACCCAAAGCAGCAGAAAAAGTAGCTACAGAGTCAAAGCTACAAAGCCTAAGACCTAGAATCAGACTTTTTAACAAGGCTATTTATATTTGGTTATTTTTTCCATTTAATGTGGTGAAGAGCACAGACAAATCTTATTTATTTAGGAATCAGAACTCAGCTTTTAGAACTTGAGCTTGACTTGGGACTTTCTACATGTGAACAGGGCTGCATACTACAAGAAAAAAATAGTTAAGTCTCAATTGGCATTACGTTTCTACTGCCAGGACAGCAGTATAAAGGTTTAGCAACTGCTTCTGTTCATCTCAGTAGGGAAGGGAGGTTACAGCGGTCTTCAGTTTTCTGTTGACCATCCCTCTGTTTGACTCATAGGTGAAGTTTTGATATCACTGATATGGCAACATGGTATGTCCAAAACTGCAATTACATGGTTCACAAAATCTAATAGTTCTTTGGAAATGGGTCTCACAAACATTAATTTATCTTAGGTCCTTTTAATAATTCTCCTAATAACAGCTTCTCTTTAAATGTTGTGATGCTGTCTTCTAAAATGATCAAGTTTGTTAGTACATAAGCAAGTAAAGTAGAATCACACTTTCCTAAAATTGTATTCTGTGACTATGAATTAATCAAATCTTATAGCTGCTTATTTGTTCAGGGTTTCAGATATTCTCAAAGTAAGAAATATATTTTATTAATTTTCTTCATTAAATGTTGAAACACTTGGATTTTAACAGTCTTTGAGTTTTCAACATTTGTTACCACATGTACTTAAAAGGAAAATCAGCAAATGTATTCTTGTGCTTTACTAGGTCAATGGAGAACTCAACAGAGATTGTGTCATTTGTGTTGGCTATGTATGGAAACATGGGACAGTTAAAGTACCTGTATTTCACTCTGGCACTGCTATTTTACGTATCAGTTATTTTAGCCAACACTGTTGTTATTATCATTATTTATATGAACAGAAATTTGCATGAGCCCATGTATCTATTTCTGTGTAGTTTATTTATTAATGAAATATATGGCAGCACGTCTATGCTGCCCTGTTTGATGGTACAAATTTTGTCAGAGGCTCATGACATTTCTGCCTTTTACTGCTTCCTTCAAATATTTAACATTCATTCATATGTAGGTATTGAATTTGGAACATTGACAATGATGGCATATGATAGATATGTTTGCATTTGTAAGCCTTTACATTACAATGCCATAATGACTAAAAGGAAAGTACAAGTTGTCATACTTGTTATCTGGATAGTTTCGTTTGTAGAGGTTGGAGTTTTATTGTCTTTCACTATTCGTATGAAACGTTGTCGGACTGTTATCAACAAAGTGTTTTGTGCACATCACCTTGTAGTTGAACTTTCTTGTTCACCAGACAGAACAGTGTCACTTGTCCATGATCTGGTTTTTGGCCTTATTATCACTGTTGCTGGTCCTGTCAGTTATATTACATACAGTTATATACAAATTTTGCGTGTGTGTTTAAAAGGTTCCAAAGAGACCAAAATGAAGGCCTTGGATACCTGCACTCCACACTTAGTTTCTATCATTAGTGTTGTCTTTGCTAGTTTCTATATTTTGATCAGTCAGAGATTTAAGTCAGTTCCATATCCTCTCGCTGTTGCCTTGTCTATGTATGTAGTGACCATTCAGCCTCTTCTAAATCCACTCATGTATGGTCTTAAACTGTCAAAAATTAAACATGCTTGTAAAAATCTGTTGATATTAAAAACATCCTAACTCTACATTTTCATGGAGAGTATTTCAATTCTACACTTCATTATTAATTCAAACGGAAAGAAAATAAGCTTATACATACATCACACTTTAGATTTTTAACATCTGTTAACTGTCCATAAAAAATGTTGGAAATGTGAGAAGTCTCCTACATTTGAAATGTGGCTGAAAGAGTTGGGAAATGTATTACACTTGGAGAAAATCAGGTACGTTATGTCTGCTAAAGAGGAAGTCTTTTTTTTAATCTGGCAACCTTTTCTCAATTTAATGTCTAAAAACTGAACTAGTGCTATTCTGTCACTGCGCCATTACCTATGTCCTATGTCCTGTTTGTCGCATGTCAAAAACCTCTGTCAAAAATCTGTACTGTTCTGTGTAGCACCACCAACTACTGTTAATATGTATTTGTTTTTTTTGTTTGTTTTTTCTTTCTTTGTTATTAAAACAATAAAAATAAATACCCAAAAAAAAACTTTCTACATGTGAACATGGCTGCATACTACAAGAAAAAAAATAGTTAAGTCTCAATTGGCATTACGTTTCTACTGCCAGGACAGCAGTATAAAGGTTTAGCAACTGCTTCTGTTCATCTCAGTAGGGAAGGGAGGTTACAGCGGTCTTCAGTTTTCTGTTGACCATCCCTCTGTTTGACTCATTGGTGAAGTTTTGATATCACTGATATGGCAACATGGTATGTCCAAAACTGCAATTATATGGTTCACAAAATCTAATAGTTCTTTGGAAATGGGTCTCACAAACATTAATTTATCTTACGTCTTTTTTAATAGTTCTCCTAATAACAGTTTCTCTTTAAATGTTGTGATGCTGTCTTCTAAAATGATCAAGTTTGTTAGTACATAAGCAAGTAAAGTAGAACCATACTTTCCTAAAATTGTATTCTGTGACTATGAATTAATCAAATCTTATAGCTGCTTATTTGTTCAGGGTTTCAGATATTCTTAAAGTAAGAAATGTATTTTATTAATTTTCTTCATTAATGTTGAAACACTTGGATTTTAACAGTCTTTGAGTTTTCAACATTTGCTACCACATGTATTTAAAAGGAAAATCAGCAAATGTATTCTTGTGCTTTACTAGGTCAATGGAGAACTCAACAGAGATTGTGTCATTTGTGTTTGCTATGTATGGAAACATGGGACAGTTAAAGTACCTGTATTTCACTCTGGCACTGCTATTTTACGTATCAGTTATTTTAGCCAACACTGTTCTTATTATCATTATTTATTTGGACAGAAATTTGCATGAGCCCATGTATCTATTTCTGTTTAGTTTATTTATTAATGAAATATATGGCAGCACGTCTATGCTGCCCTGTTTGATGGTACACATTTTGTCAGAGGCTCATGACATTTCTGCCTTTTACTGCTTCCTTCAAATATTTAACATTCATTCATATGTAGGTGTTGAATTTGGAACATTGACAATGATGGCATATGATAGATATGTTTGCATTTGTAAGCCTTTACATTACAATGCCATAATGACTAAAAGGAAAGTACAAACTGTCATACTTGTTATCTGGATAGTTTCGTTTGTAGAGGTTGGAGTTTTATTGTCTTTCACTATTCGTATGAAACGTTGTCGGACTGTTATCAACAAAGTGTTTTGTGCACATCACCTTGTAGTTGAACTTTCTTGTTCACCAGACAGAACAGTGTCACTTGTCCATGATCTGGTTTTTGGCCTTATTATCACTGTTGCTGGTCCTGTCAGTTACATTACATACAGTTATATAAAAATTTTGCGTGTGTGTTTAAAAGGTTCCAAAGAGACCAAAATGAAGGCCTTGGATACCTGCACTCCACACTTAGTTTCTATCATTAGCTTTGTCTTTGCCTGTTTTTATAGTTTGATCAGTCAGAGATTTAAGTCAGTTCCATATCCTCTCTGTGTTGTCTTGTCTATGTATGTAGTGATCATTCAGCCTCTTCTAAATCCACTCATGTATGGTCTTAAACTGTCAAAAATAAGACAGGCTTGTAAAGATTTGTTGACATTAAAAACATCCTAAGTCTACATTTTCACTGAGAGTATTTCAATTCTACACTTCATTATTAATTCAAACGAAAATAAAATAAGAGTTTACATACATTACACTTTAGACTGTTAACATCTGTTAATTGTCCATAAAAAGGTAATTGCTTTAAATGCAAAAGTTCAATCTTCTTAGGTTATTGACTTATAAGATGTTTATTAATTTCACTTAGAGCAAGAAATGTTTTTGCTTGCAATGCAATTATTAACATTTTTGATGGAGGATTGATGGAGCACAGTGTGTACCCACAGAGAGAAAAAATAGTTAAAATACATCAGTTTCTACCTAACAAGAACAAGGAGAACAAGAACATAATATTTTACCACTGGTGGGTCACATAAAAAAAGGCTGTGGTCTTGAGTGTGGTGCTAGAAAAAAATGTGTTTCATCAAGCAAAGGAGTTGGAATGACAGTGTAATTCATTAGATGTTAACAATGATATGATACCAGTATACGTTAAAGATGATTTGACAATAACACAAGTAACAGTATGTATTGCTGGATCTATTTTGTCCCCACAGTTAGTCATATGAAAATGGAAAGGGTTGCCTAAATGTACTTGCAGGGAGGAGAGTTTTACTGCAAACCCTTCTTATCTGTTCTTGACAATTTGTGTTTTCTCTGTAAAACTTAGCAATTTAGTCTTAAGTTGTTGGAGGAGGATTCCTTGGGATATCAAAATCCAAAGTATTGTGGTTCAAGGTTTGGGCTAGGATACTTGGTTATTACAAGGAAGGTATTTATGCTAGAGAAATGTTTTAGTCAATAGTGTGTTTGCAACAGTTTGGGAAAGACCGTTTCAATTTAATTTTATTTATATAGCACCGAATCATAACAGAAGTTACCTCAGGGCACTTTTCATATAGAGCAGGTCTAGACCATGCTCTTCATTATGAGAGAGATCCAATATTTCCCCATGAGCCAGCACTTGGAGACAGTCGCAAGGAATAACTTATTTTTAACACTTAGAAACCTTGAACAAAACCTGGCTCATATACAAACAAGTGACACTGCCACCACAAATACTCTCAGATACAGAGCTATGATGACAGTGACAGAACAAAAAAGCACAAAACCCGATCAGCAAGCCCAGCAATGTAATTGCTGACAACCATACACTCAACAGAGCAAAGAAATATAACTTTCTGGTTGTTCAAGGTTTACCTTCAGCACCAGACTTAAAAAGACCACATAACCTGTCCAACACAGACAAACACAGACTTGAACTCTTCTTTGAGTGACTTTGGTGGAGTAATGCAGGGGATCACAGACAGCCACATGGCAACCACTAATACCAGCATCAACACAATCAATGTAGAAATACACAGGAGTGATGAAGGCTGAAATTTCTCTAGCCCTTTTATGGTGAGGGGGACTTTCCAGTAAACTTTGAAAAGATAAAATATACTGAAAAATTTTGCTGAACCTACCTGACCTTACAATCCTCCATTCTAGATAATGGATAGAAATAAGGTTCAGTGAGGTTCACTTTGCGGTGGCCAGAACAAAGCCTCAGACCTAGAATCAGACTTTTTAACCCTCGTATAATGTTGAAAAAAAATTACATTGATTATGTTGCGGGTCATTTTGACCCTTACTGTGTAAATGCACGCAAAACAGTCAAGAAAACAGGTTAAACTAATAACCAATTTATTTTAGATTATATAAACATTTAGAAAAGTGACATACAATACATTTTTAATTCCAACACTATATTTAAGAACTATTTTGTTTAAGTTTTTCCCTCTTCACAAACACATTTCTTTTTAACTTTAACTTTAAGATGCGCCATTTTCTCAGATTTTCAACGTTCAACATTTTCAACGTTCTCCACTTGATGGGCAGAATGTTACTGTGTGCTTTCTGCAGATGTAATTCTTGCATTTCACACAACAGGTACTTGTTTTACTATCCTCTCGGGAGGGACAGACCTGGCATCTTTTCCATTTCTTTTCACCTGTGTCCACTGGATGTTGGTTGGGTGACCTGAGCTTGACCTTTTCAATGACAGCTGCTGCTGCTGGGGATCGAGCTGGCCTGGCTCGCGTCTGGATCTTGGGAGTGACAAGTGCTTTGCCGAGTTCTTCCAGGAAAAGCCGACGTCGGTACAATTTGCCGGCATTCCATTGCTGGTTGATTTCAGTCCACAGGACATAGGCATTGTAAGCAGACACGTCCACAATGTTGAAGAAAATCACCAAAGGCCAACGGGCAGTCTTGCGCTGGCAGCTGTATGTTGCTGTGACTTTGTCCAGATTGTCAACTCCTCCTTTGGTGGAGTTATAATCCAGGATCACTTGTGGCTTCATGTCTTCTCTTTTGCTCAGAGATGCATCTGTGTGCATTGTACTCATTACAAGAACATTCTTGTTTCTCTTTGGGCAGTATGAAACAACTGTTGCTTTCTCAGTGAAAGCAAATATTGAGGAATGCAGAGGTCTGCCCTGTATCTTCAGAATTTCACTGGGAAGTTCTGGCTTATTTCTTCTGACTGTTCCCAACATGGTCAGCTTTCTCTTCTGAAGTTCATCTCCAAGGCGCTAGGATGTAAAGAAGTTGTCACAAGTGATGTTATGACCTTGCAGCCCTTCTGGGTCAAAATGACCCGCAACATCATCTTTGTATACAAACTCTGCACAGGCACTCCACTACACATCAAAGTGTCCAGATTTTACAAACCAGTTCATGACCCTAGATGAGGAAAAGTCGCCAAATTTTATGAAGGAAAAAAAAGGATAACCAGTACTTTTGTCAACACAAAAACTGAAACGGGTCAAATTGACCCTTAACATAATACGAGGGTTAACAAGGCTATTTATATTTGGTTATTTTTTCCATTAAATGTGGTGAAGAGCACAGACAAATCTTATTTATTTAGGAATCAGAACTCAGCTTTTAGAACTTGAGCTTGACTTGGGACTTTCTACATGTGAACATGGCTGCATACTACAAGAAAAAAAATAGTTAAGTCTCAATTGGCATTACGTTTCTACTGCCAGGACAGCAGTATAAAGGTTTAGCAACTGCTTCTGTTCATCTCAGTAGGGAAGGGAGGTTACAGCGGTCTTCAGTTTTCTGTTGACCATCACTCTGTTTGACTCATAGGTGAAGTTTTGATATCACTGATATGGCAACATGGTATGTCCAAAACTGCAATTACATTGTTCACAAAATCTAATAGTTCTTTGGAAATGGGTCTCACAAACATTAATTTATCTTACGTCTTTTTTAATAGTTCTCCTAATAACAGCTTCTCTTTAAATGTTGTGATGCTGTCTTCTAAAATGATCAAGTTTGTTAGTACATAAGCAAGTAAAGTAGAACCATACTTTCCTAAAATTGTATTCTGTGACTATGAATTAATCAAATCTTATAGCTGCTTATATGTTCAGGGTTTCAGATATTCTTAAAGTAAGAAATATATTTTATTAATTTTCTTCATTAAATGTTGAAACACTTGGATTTTAACAGTCTTTGAGTTTTCAATATTTGCTACCACATGTACTTAAAAGGAAAATCAGCAAATGTATTCTTGTGCTTTACTAGGTCAATGGAGAACTCAACAGAGATTGTGTCATTTGTGTTGGCTATGTATGGGAACATGGGACAGTTAAAGTACCTGTATTTCACTCTGGCACTGCTATTTTACGTATCAGTTATTTTAGCCAACACTGTTGTTATTATCATTATTTATATGAACAGAAATTTGCATGAGCCCATGTATCTATTTCTGTGTAGTTTATTTGTTAATGAAATATATGGCAGCACGTCTATGCTGCCCTGTTTGATGGTACACATTTTGTCAGAGGCTCATGACATTTCTGCCTTTTACTGCTTCCTTCAAATATTTAACATTCATTCATATGTAGGTGTTGAATTTGGAACATTGACAATGATGGCATATGATAGATATGTTTGCATTTGTAAGCCTTTACATTACAATGCCATAATGACTAAAAGGAAAGTACAAGTTGTCATACTTGTTATCTGGATAGTTTCGTTTGTAGAGGTTGGAGTTTTATTGTATTTCACTATTCGTATGAAACGTTGTCGGACTGTTATCAACAAAGTGTTTTGTACACATCACCTTGTAGTTGAACTTTCTTGTTCACCAGACAGAACAGTGTCACTTGTCCATGATCTGGTTTTTGGCCTTATTATGACTGTTGTTGGTCCTGTCAGTTATATTACATACAGTTATATACAAATTTTGCGTGTGTGTTTAAAAGGTTCCAAAGAGACCAAAATGAAGGCCTTGGATACCTGCACTCCACACTTAGTTTCTATCATTAGTGTTGTCTTTGCTAGTTTCTATATTTTGATCAGTCAGAGATTTAAGTCAGTTCCATATCCTCTCTGTGTTGCCTTGTCTATGTATGTAGTGACCATTCAGCCTCTTCTAAATCCAGTCATGTATGGTCTTAAACTGTCAAAAATTAGACATGCTTGTAAAAATCTGTTGATATTAAAAACATCTCAACTCTACATTTTCATGGAGTATTTCAATTCTACACTTTAAATACATTGCACTCAAGATTGTGAACATCAGTTAAATTGTCAATAAAACTGTAATTGCTTTAAATACAAAACTTCAATCTGCTTCAATCTTGCTGACTTATAAGACATTTATCAATGTCACTAAGAGCAAGAAATGTTCTGTGATTGCAATGTTCCACATGCAATTGTTAAAATTTTTAATAGAATTATATTGATGGAGGATCGATGCAGCACAATGTGTACCCACAGAGAGTAAAAGGATCTGTAGTAGGGAACAGCAAATTTTGGTCTGTAGTAAAAATTTGGCCTCTTCACCAATATCATTTGACCAATGAAATTTTCCCATATTGGGCTTCATCAAAACTTGACTGAACTGCTCAAGGCCATCAGTGACAGCAAAAAGCCCAACGGATGGATTCTACATTGGCCCTTCAGACCACGTATGTTATGCTAATGCCTGCATACAGAAACTGGTTAAACCAGTAAGGAAACAAATTAGAGTGTGGCTCGAATTGAGCACCTCTGCATTACTGGCCTGTGTTCAGGGAATCGTGGGCATTAAACAACAAAGTCCTGCCACTGCTCTTTGAAAGTGACACTTTACTAAGCACACCTGTAAAATCGAATGCAATAAACCAATAGAACGGATCAGCTGTATGTTTTACCTTTACAAAGATATTAATGTTCAGTTTTAATTGAGACTGTCAAAGAGGTTTTAATATACCCTCTACTGCATGGTGTTTCCATATGGGAACTTACCCTCTCTTTGCAGATTCCTGGTATTTGAAAATAACACTACTTGGCCTTTACAGAGAAGATGGGGCATTGTTTTTAACCTGTTATGTACTTGGATGACATCACACCAATATGCAGCATTGGAAAAATACTTAAAGGATATGTGGTCAACTTCATTGTAGAGCACATTTAAACACAGCTTGAGCTGACCAAAATGCTGTACAAAGGACAATTAAAATAAAAGAAAGTTAACAAACGTATAGAATAAGTAAAATACAAGGAAAGCATGTAAATATATTGTAAAAAGAACATGTTAACATACTAACAAAAACAAGAAAATAACAAGTGGCAAATATACAATTATGAACATGGCAATGGACTAAAAGGTTAGCGAGCTAAAAGGCCAGTTATGGGGATGGAGATGGAGGTAGTCATGTAGTAAGTTATGACCTGTTTTTATAAGGGAATGAAGCAGAATATTATTATTATCTTAATAAACATATTGATGAATTAACGGTGCCAACAAAAACTGAACATTAGAATCTTCCTAAATGTGGAATATGTAGCAGATATGTTGTATTGGATTACAATAAATTGTATAGGTGTAATAACAAGTGGCAAGTGAGAGTAGACAAGGTATTATTTAACAGCTAACTATTTGAAATAGTACTACTACAACTACTACTACTACCAATAATAATTATAATAATAACGATAATAGTATATTAATATCATATATATATTGCAATATTTATTTATCAACACATGACCCCAGACTCATATAAAGATTTCAGGCCTAAACATCTCCTGCTGTATGTGCCCCCTCCACATACTTGTATAAGTAGTACTGTAGTTACTACTTGATTCTTGTGTTATTTGAAAAATAAATACATTTATTTCAATTCTTGAACAAAATGGGAACATATTAGAGCAACTAAAGCTTGAAAACTTTTAAGATATGTCTTTATAACTGCTGTTAGTCTTAACCCAAGGAGTGTGCCAATATGTCTTTGCTTTTCTAAATAAATGCTGAGGGTGTGGCATGAGTAAAAATATTGCAGACGTAAATACTTGCAATGTTAAAGTAGATTCCATTTCTGTAAAATATGCATATATATATATATTTGAAATGTAAAACTGAGCACAGACAGCTCACAATGGTCACTATTTCCATGGGTTTCTGTGACATATCAGGCATTCAATTAAAAGAGAGGCATGTTTTCACTTTGAACAAACATATTTTTTAATACTCTGCAACTTGGATAGTTATAATATTTATTTCATAGTATTTATCTTAGTCAGCATACCCTCTCTCTCTCTACAGTATGTTAGCCTCACAAGAGTGAGACTGCAGTATCTGAAATGTAACAATGAGCCTAAGACATTTTCTGAACCAGGGGTAGAAAAACGCGTATATCAGAGGGTTTAGAAAGGAATTAAAATAGAACAGACATATCACAAAGGCAGCAGATTTAGCACTGAGCAAGATGTCCTGGGCTGTAAGGACAATGACATAAAAGTAATATGGGCAGAGACATATCATAAACGTAACTACTACAATACCAAGAGTTCTTGCTGCTTTCAGCTCAGATTTCTGAAAAGTTACAGTCACTGAACCCTGAAGTGTGACAGCTACTTTGTGAGAGCGCATGGCATGAGCCTGAGACACAGCCGTCGCAAATACTCTCGTATAAAGAGCTATGATGGTGATGACAGGAGCAACAAAGGACAAACCCAGGTCAGCGAATACAGCAATGTAGTTACCAACAACTACACACTCACCAGAGCAGGAAATATACCTGCCTGGGTTTTCCAGATTTTCCTTCACCATCAGACTTTGAAAGACTAAAGAACCTATCCAACACAGACAAACACAGACTTGAACTCTTTCTTGAGTGACTTTGGTGGAGTAATGCAGAGGATCACAAATAGCCACATAACGGTCAACAGATATTAATACCATGGTTCCTACTGAGGCAGCGGTAATAATATATGCTACACACAGGTACACAACACACATGATGTCACCGAGGAACCAGCAGCCATCTATGAGCACAATTTGAAAAAACATTAAGAGGCCCACGAAGAAATCTGAGACAGCCAGAGAGAGAAGGAGGAAGTTGGTGGGGGTGTGGAGTTGCCTGGAAATGGAGACAAAACACACATATCAGAAAAATCACTGTATGTGAATGATTATATTTATAGGACACAAGAAATGACTAAAATACAATAAAATTAATTTCCATCAAACTCTGACATGTATAAAAATCTCTTTCAATTCAATGCATGCTTACGTGTCCCTTACTTGAAGTGTGAGATGGAGATGATGACCAGCAGGTTAAGAGTTGCGGTGAGCAGAGAGATGGAGGACAGTATAATGTAAGTCATAATGGCCTCAAAGTGAGGACGCTTTGTCTTCTTGCAGGAGGCGTTGTGGAGCTGTGGAAAGCAGAGTTCAACTTCTTCTAAGGCCTCCATCAGTACAGAGAAGAAGAGAAGCTGTTGAGCTCTGTCAGCTCTCTGACTAAAGTTCTCTGTAACACTGCTGATTTATGTGTTCCCTCTCACATCTCCTCTGCTGAATTGTTTTTCCGCTGTAGCAGACAAAACATCACTCATCCAACCTTTATTTTTTGTCAGTGCCTTTTTGAGTTTTCATCATTATGTTCCACATGGGATTCCTCTTCCTAACACTAATTCACCCTGACCTAGCCTGTTTTAATACTCAAATAATGTGTAGAGAACTTCCAAAAATTCAACAGCATATTTTTAGGAACTTCCAAACGACTGACTGAATAGTTGGCATGGAATTGCAGCCTTGTTCTTGTTCTGCCTGCCGGTTCTTTTCACCCATAGACTGTTTTTGAACTCTGTCTTTCTGCCTTAGCTTTTGTTCTCCTGATGAATGTTTTCACATTGCCCACATCGCCTTACCTGCCATTACAGTAGGTCTGAATAACCCAATTAGTCTTAGAGACCTGTTATATGCTTCTTGAGGTGGGCTTTGCAATTACATAATTACGGCCGATACACTGACATGCCTCTCAAAATTCGAAACATCGCTGTTACTCTGACTGCGTACAGCTTATGATGACTGGTTTCTTGATCTGTGGTACCTTTGGCCTATCATCTGAGGCTGTTTGACAGCAAGATAAAGCAGTGAAAATATACAAAATAAAGCGTACACTGAAACTGATATTGGTTTTCTTCAGTGGGCATTTGACTTTGACAAGTGGCTAAAACATGTTTTTACGTTTTTACCCCATGTCAATTAACCTGAATAATGGCAATCTACAAAAAGTCTGTTGATCTGCCCATCCATCTATCCCAGCACTACTGGCATGATGTTTTCATTAAATATGGAATGGACATTCATGGTCCCACAGGATGAGTCCTACTGTTTATGGTGACTCCCTGACTTATAATGGGAAGATCAGGACTGGATGATGTGGCCAAAAACTTTCTCCCATGTTTTAAAAACCTGCTTATGCGCACACATTTTTGTGTAAAAAGGGTATTAGTTGTCTTGAGTCATGACAGACCTGTAAACTGTGACGTGATTGTTTACAATATATAAGTATTTAGTTTTACTTTAAAGGCATTCTCAGGAGCAGGCAGAGGTTAAAAGGAAACAACAGGAGATACATACCATGCATGCTAAATGATTGCTCAGTGACATCAGTTCTCTTTTAATCCTAACTATGACTAACCAAACAACAACCACAGTGATGGCAAATCAGAAAACAAACATAATTTTTCAACAATCATATGTATTTTGTTGATAATTGTGTGGAGGACTCATTGGAGAAAGAATGACTCGCAGCCTTTTCTGTTATGCAACTGGGCCTTTCTGAAATTTGTCAGTGACCCCGTCGTTTTACTTGTTTGTTTGAGTTGATGCCCAGACTTGTTGTGCAGTTTGTTTAATTAATCTCAAGTGATATTGAGGATGATGAAATGTTGACAATTTAGACTGTAATGACCATATTGTGTATCTGACTTTTCAGTAGTGTGTGGGGTCAATAGTTCTCTACAACTGATGGGATATTTTTTAATATCTATCTATATATATATATATATATATATATATAAGTTTGAGTTGTTTGCTTAGTGGAACATCCCATGAGGCCAACACACAGTAGCCATGTAATAGCCAGTAATTAGCTGTATAAAACATTGCTGTAGCCAGTCCTGTTCCCCAAGGCCTGTTCACCACTGTAGAGGTGACACACCAGGGAGGTCACGGCAGAGGACCTAATGACTCTCATTACAGTTCGCTTACATCACCTCTGGGCTTGTTGTTGCTGTTCCTAAAATTACAGTAACAGTAAGGTAGTTTCTTTGCAGACTTTTGGGATGCACTTATTGTCACATTATGTATAACCAGCGTTACATAGAACTGAAATGTAGCATTTTATTGAACCTTACCCCATGGACCAGTTTTGGAGATGACAGATGTATCACCTCCAAAACTGGTCCAGTATTAGGCCTGTTTCTTGTTTCATAATTCATTTGTCATAGTGTGGAAGAATCACTATGGGAGTGTGTTAACGGGATAACAGAGGCTGCTGAACTGAGGCGTGTGGTGGTCAGGAGGGAAACCTCAGAGACCAGGCGATTAGAAATGATTAGAAATGAAATCCAAAACCTCTGACGATCAAGTCACTGGAGCTGACGCGAATACCAACAATAGCTCAGCCAGCAACCCCTCCACCGAGTCAGGCAAGCTTCCAGATAAAACCTATGCAATGTGCAAAGAACTATGCAAGGAGATGGCTCAGTCAATTCGGCGTGGCATTAACGAATGTTTCAATGTTTTTGAAACCAACTTTCAGTTGCTAGCAGCGTCACAGACTGATCTACAGGTCCGCATGGCTAACCAACAGTTGGCTGCTCGCGACCTTGCAGCACACATGCAGGAACTTCAAGCTAAATACTAGGAGCTGACGAAA
This sequence comes from Seriola aureovittata, assembly GCF_021018895.1. Taxonomy (NCBI): domain Eukaryota; kingdom Metazoa; phylum Chordata; class Actinopteri; order Carangiformes; family Carangidae; genus Seriola; species Seriola aureovittata. The sequence goes on along the minus strand of NC_079374.1, from coordinate 4,050,964 downwards.
CACAACAGCCTGCTTCGGGCTCGACCTGGAAGCCCGTTCCCGGAGACATGATACAAATATCGTAGGGATAGAGGAGGACGGTAGACTGACTGAATTGGTCTCTACATTGATTCCCAAATTACTCTGAGAACTCGTGTTCACAAATCTTTCAGTAGAATAGACTACTTTTTGGTCGATTCCTGTTTAATCTCTCATGTTACTAATACATAATGCCAGAGTATATTAATCTCTTACCATAGCCCCATAACAATGATCTTTCCCTAACTAGACAATGCTACTCCTGGCATTTCAACCCTTGCCTGCTTACTGACAAAATATACATTGATAATATTACAACTAAATTACAAAAATGTATAGAAATTAAAGATAACAGCAAATTGTCTGACTCCACACTCTGCAAGACAACAAGGTGGAGACATCTGTGGAGACATTATCTCATATGAGTCTGCTGCTAAGAAGGAGAAAGAAAGAGAAATTGTGAATACTCTCCCCATTCTTGAGAGGCGTACCAAGTCTTGAAATCTCACAAGGACTATAACAAGATAATGAAACTTAAATTCAAGTACAATTGCATCATGGGCAATGGCAATGGCATGGCAGTCGAATTAATAATATCCTCTTAAAATTAAGACAAAAAATATTTTAACTGGGGGACAAACCTGGGGGGGCTCCTGGCACAGCAGCTTGGAGACCTTCTCTGATATTAGACGCCTCCTCAATACTATCTATGTCAACTGCAGGGGGAACTCCGGGGTGGCAATCTTATCTCTTGATTTGCACAAAACCTTCAACGTCAACCTTAAGTTTTCCATCCTAACTAATGGTGGCCCACAAACCACTGCACACCTCCCTAAAACCACACAACTGTATGTCACCAAACGGCTAATCTTACATGAATGGAAATGGCTGATTTCTCCTTCATTTCAAAGATGGCTGACATGATCTCAGTCATACAGATGGAAAAACGTTTTTGAGGAATGACTCATTTATGAGGTTTTCGACCATTTTGGAAAACCTTCTTTGCCCACATGGAAAAGGCCAGTGTGGGATGATCCACAAGTAGCAGCTATCTGATGTTATTTTATTCAAATTTTTGCATATGTATGTGTCTGATTTGTGTACATGTCTGGGCCCGCTGTGTGTTTGACTTATATATGCAGTGGAGTTGGCATTGGTTCACCTACAGTTTTAAAAGCAAAAAGCAATTAACTATGGTAGATAAAAAAAAAGTTGTGCAGCTGACAAATCTACAGAAATATCGTGATGCAATCATGTCAACATGGCCAGGAATGGAATGATTCCAGCATCTTGCGGCCGTACGTAGTATCAATATAGGGTTTCTAATAAAGTGCTTAGTGAGTGTATATCCTTTAAGAATCAGAAACTACCTCTATGATTTAACACATTCTTTAATAGTAGGTCCCTGCAGTAGAAGAAGCTATAGATTTCACAAAGCATTTGCAACTTATTCCAGGGCAAAGGGTAATCATGTAGGGAAAAAAAGCTTTCAACAGTGCTGAAAGTAGTTTGTTGCTGCAGGACATTTCATGCAAGTAACATGGTGACATCTGCTGGTTGACTATTGGTCCTGCATTTATATGAAGTCATTCAGGCCTTTCAGGTCTTTTGATATGTTGTTATTTGATCAGTGAGTGACTGTGCTATTATAAGGGGCTGATTTAATGTAATAACTGGCTTTAAGTAGAATTTGAAATAAGGGAACATGTACGTGTGCACACAGCCTATTTTGACGCAATTATCCTTGATCAACTGATGTATTATGTCCAACAAATCCAGGCCCATTTAGAAACTAAGTTTCAGCAGATCTGATCATTTATTTAATGTGTAAACACAATCATAGGGGTTGTTCATCAGATTGGAAAGTATAACCTGGCCTTTGTAATCAGAACTACTGTGCTGTATCATTTACTACTGCAGTTCGCTTGGGTGCCCTCTCATGGCCTTTAGTAGGCACATCAATATGTCTTCATCTAACTGTTCTCCTATATAGTAGCTAACAGGTTATACTGTATTTTTTTCAATAAAGATTAAATCATATCATTTTCTTCAGTTTCTGTAATTGTGTTTCTGCACTGAAAACTGTTTGAAAGTAAATCAATTGAAAGAACTTTCAAACCTCTCAGCAGGTGACTAAAGGTGACTGGGCCTTTGCTGTCAGAGCCCCCAACTGTGGAAAAGTCTCCCAATCTTGATCAGACAGCCTACATCATTAGTATCTTTTAAACCTCTTCCTAAAATATTTTTCTATCGGAAAGCTTTTATGAATGTTTGATATGTTGTTGTTTTATTTTGTTGTATTTTATTTTCAGACAATATTTTCATCTAACTTACTTCTGTTTCATGATTTTTGTTTTTCTCTTGTTTTTAATTCCCCTTTTTCTTTCTGTAAAGCACTCTAACTTTGTTAAGAAAAGTGCTACATGAATAAAAAATTGTTATATTCCTGAGTTCAAACACTCATTGAATTACGTCAGAAATGTGATGTCAAGCATGTTAAACATGACTGTTTCTTTAGGTACAAAAAGTTACTGCTTAAAAAACTGTGTACAAGGTAGTTGCAGAGCTTGAGGTCTATAATAATAATCCTGTTTACATGAATATCCAATATTATATTTTTACAGAAAAATGTCATCTTCATTCAACATCAATTTTGTTAAGTACTCCTTCAAACTACTTCAATCATAGTTGTGTTGTATCACATTATGTACATATAGGATTTAAAAATGAACTGGTCAGGTGCCTGCCAATTATTACACAGATTATTGCTGTGAGCTGGGGGGAGTTGGATCTACAGAAAGACACAATGCAACAGACATAATGTTACATAACTACATAACACCAGCAGAAACGTCTAATGGCTTTGGTTATCTCATCTTTTCCTCTAGCACCACCATGAGGATGAAATTTGTTTTACAGGCTTCTGACAATACACAATAGTGTGTTAAAAGGCTACTGATGACATTCCTGAAGAAAGTGTTCAAAGTTGGTTTTAATATTACAGTGTCAGAGTATCAAGATTGTTTGTGCTGAACATTGACAGTGGAAAAATAGGCTGGGGAATAAGCTCTGCTTAGGCATTATATACACCAAAAAACTTCAATAACTCCATGAATGACAAAACAAGGAGGATTTGCACGTAAAAGGCACTCCTAGAAATAGCTCAACATTGCTGTTGTGGTGTTACAGTGATGATAGATTATGTATTTATATATTTTATTAAATCTTGCTTTGGTTTTTGTTGAAACTATAAAAATCCAATATAGTTTAGGAGTCCACAAGGTCATGCTTTAAAGTCATGGTAAATGTTTTCATAATCACATCATAGAACAGATGCAGTTGTTTTGGTTATAGGAAAAGAAGGAGGAGCCAGATAAATCAGCTTTATGATACAGAACATTGGTCAGAAAGCTGCCAGAAGTTCGCAGCTTCCCCTCTCCTTCTCTCTCTGATTATGGAGACCTGGAAAGGAGGTGAACTCTGCTTTCCACAGCTCCTAAATACCTCATGCAGGAAGCCGTTGCAGCATCGTGCTGAGACCATATTCCTTTACATCTTGCTGTCCTGCATCTCTTTGCTCACTGCAGCTCTCAACCTGCTGGTCATCATCTCTATCTCCCACTTCAGGCATGAATTTTCAAGCATAACCTAACATTTTTTTTTATTATTCTTAATATCAAAGTGTCTCAAGAGTAGGCTAACAAACAATATAGATATTGTTACATTACAGCTTTTTATGAAAATATATCATTTTGAGATGAAAAAATTCTAAAAAGGGTACATGTTTTGCATTTTGGATTAAACATACTGCTTTTACTACTACAACTACTACCTCTCTTATTATAACCATCAGTGAATGCATTAATCATATGAGTGTTGTAATTCAACTTCACTACAGACACAGAATTATTCAAAACTAGTACATGTGCTGCATCTGTTGTCATGTCTAGGCCTTTGATGAGCACATCCTAGCTATTCAAAAATGTTAGCGAATGTTCTGTATTGTTGTATCTGAATTGTATATTTAATTGTAGCAGATAATATTTTTAGGACTTTCACAACTGCTGGATAGAATAATATGCTCAATGATGATGTTCTTTCTCTCCAGGCAGCTCCACACTTCCACCAACCTCCTCCTACTCTCTCTGGCTGTCTCAGACTTCCTCGTTGGCCTACTGCTGATGCCGGTTCAAATCCTCCTCATAAGGGGCTGCTGGTTCTTAGGGAGCTTAATATGTGGACTATTTTACTTTAGCTCTTTTATCCTGACATCTGCCTCAGTAGGAAACATGGTGCTCATATCAGTTGACCGATATGTGGCCATTTGCGACCCTTTGTGTTACCCCACCAAGGTCACTCTAAAAAGAGTTAAAATCAGTGTTTGTCTGTGTTGGGCCTGTTCTGTAATGTATAACGGTGTGATACTAAATGTCTTCCTGAAACATCCAGATACATATAATTCCTGCTATGGAGAGTGTGTAGTTGTTATTAACTTCATAACAGGAGCTGTTGATGTCATGTTGACCTTTATTGGCCCCATTACTGTAATCATAATTCTGTATTTGAAGGTATTTGTGGTGGCGGTGTCACAGGCTCGAGCAATGAGGTCTCATATTGCAGCTGTCACACTCCAGGGTTCAGTTGGTGTAACTGCTAATAAGTCTGAGAGAAAAGCAGCCAGGACCCTTGGTGTTGTTGTGGTTGTGTTTCTAATATGTTTCTGTCCTTATTTTTCACCTTCTCTTGGGGGTCAGGACGCATTAAGGAGTGTAGCATTTTCACATTTTGTGGTCTTTTTGCTTTATTTTAACTCCTGTCTAAATCCAGTGATCTATGCTTTTTTCTACCCATGGTTTAAGAGATCTATTAAACTCATTGTTACACTTCAGATACTGCAGCCTTACTCCTGTGATGCCAACATACTTTAGAGTAGAGCACTTAAAATAAGGATAAGGATAAAATGTGAAAAAGGATTTTGCACGAGTAACTGACTAAAGAGTTTGCTGTTTATTAGGTTGTGTATTAGTACAGAGCTTTGAAAAACAGAAAGAAACCCATGTTGTCAAAGTTTTCTGCTTAGTTTTCTAACATGTCACCTTTAACTCATTATTTGAGTGGTTAATTTTCTTTAAAACAACACCATCAACAATGTTTTTGCAGAAAAAAGCTAAAATCTCCTGCAAAGACAGTGTTTATTATTTTTGTTTCAAAATCATCAAACACAGACAAGTAAAAAAAAAAAAAAAAAAAGTAGATCCTATATTTATATCACAATAAAAACTTTGAACTTAATGACATGTTAGTTTGTTAATGTTAGTTTCTTTTACTCATACATTGTTAAGAATAACCTGCTGTTGCATACAGCTGAACAAAGTACATAATATATATATATATGGAACATATAACCTAAACTGGATTGTGCATAAACTCCTTTTACACCCACATATTATATATGCAGGTAATTATGATGAAAAGTATTTTCAAAGGCCCTGCACTGCCATGGTGCCCCCCACACGGGGTTTTGTCACTTATTTTGCCTTACCTCGTCTTAATACCTTGTTGGTGTGTACAAACTGTGCTTTACTGACAGTTGTCTGATTCTCCTGTTAGTTTTGCATCACATCTTTACATCTATATCTTTGGTTCATAAAGTTTGATGACCACACGCAACACAAGAATAACTACACCTACCTTAAAACTGAGCAGAAGTCTAATTTGCAAGAATAAATGTAAAGACCTGTGTTGGTGTGCTGGGCCTTAATCATTAAAAGAGTCTTTGTTGCCTGTGACAAATGTTGAGCTTGTCTTTTATCTTCCTGCTCGAACTAACAAGCAGCTGAGGAACATCTAATAGTGAAAACGCAATATACCGTACTTGTGACCAATTCACAGTAGAGCCAACACTATTTCATTAGTTCAATGAATACACATACTGAGAGCCTGACAAGACAAATTCTTGCTCTATGTAACAGGCCCTTGAACATTTAATTTTGTGCTCACGTAAGGACAGTCCATGGTATTGGGAAGAAAAATGACTCATGTAATCACATCAGATTTTTTTTTCTCATATTTTCTAGGGTTGCTTAGTTCCAAAAATGATTTGTTAAGAAGTTCTTATTACAAGTACAATCTGGATTTTAATCTTAAAAAAAACTAATAAACGATTGTTGTTCAATAGTAGTTCAATAGTATTCTGTTCAAGTCTAAATATTTTATGGTTTGTTTCATTCTATCTGTAGTTAATATATATATATATATATATATATATATATATATATATATTATATATATATATATAAAAGATATACTATAATGCAGTTCATACTTATTGGGGGGGGGGGGGTCGTTGAGGGCAGGCATACACAAATGACCAAATGACCAGTTGACAGCAGATTTTACTTTCAAAACCTATTTATTGGCTGGCCAGTTGAAAATGGCTTTTAACGCTACCATTGAACTTTTACAATATATATCTCAGCCATATACAATGTCAAGAAAAATAAATACCTTTGGTTTGTGAAAAATAAATGTTACTTCAACTCTAACCAGTTGAATATGTAAAAAGTAAAAAATAAATAAAACAATAACATTAAAATAGAAAATTCCAGGGAAATTTTGAGTGCCACGGGGGCTACTGCTGGGATAGGGTTAGGGTAAAAAATCTTCTCTGTGTAACTGTAGCGATGACATCACGAAGCCCTTGGCTGTCAGAGGTCAGGTCAGGAGCTGCCGTTGCCATGGCAATGTGAAAATCTGCCCAGAATTTGGCTTCTAAATGGCTTCAAACAATTGCAAATTATGAGAAAACCGTTACTTCTTTTCAAAAACCGAAAACACCGTGAGAGACACTGAAGCCAGAACTTTCTTACAGTCTCTATTTTATTCTGATATTCCTTAAAATGAGTGAGTAAGCTCAGTGCGAAGACAGAGTGAGATTCTTTTGAAAAAAAAAAGATGATTACATTAGGTGTCAATGAGAGTGAGGCAGGTATTGCTGCCGGACTCGGCACCCCCTCTTAAATTTTGTTCAGACCCTGCCTGTCAAAGTCACATTTTATGAATCCCAACACCTATGTCTACATTTTGAGAAATAATTATTTGTCTCCTTTTTACGGTTTGGCCGTGAGCTTGAGTTAAAAATAAAAATAAATGTTATTTTTTACTGCTTCACACACTCTAGCCAACTGACGCTTTCACTCTAACTTTGAAGAAAAAGTGATTTCCATTCCTCCTTTGAGTGCTCATAGTTTGAAAAGTTTACATGTTATGTAAAAACAGTTTGGTGTTTTGGAGAGAGCAGAGGTTTCCCTCCGTTTTATAGTTTGAATCACATTTCTACGTGCAGGTATGAGAGAGTTGGGTGACTCAGAAAAAAGGTAAAATTTTGTAGAAAAAATTTCCAATTCATTTCTAATGCATTATTTATTCCCAGTATTTTGGGAATAACTTTGGGAAAAATTGGAATTTTAACACCAAAAGTCATAGCACCTCTTTCAGGATCAAGACGCAGGTTTTGATGTATATATTACCGGGGTTTTCTCAAAGCTGCGGGAGGATTTACGCGCCAAAATTTGGCAGAAGAATAATAATAAATATGAGGAATATTAAAAAAAGTGAAAAAAAGCTTTCAACAGTGCTGAAAGTAGTTTGTTGCTGCAGGACATTTCATGCAAGTAACATGGTGACATCTGCTGATTGACTATTGGTCCTGCATTTGTATGAAGTCATTCAGGCCTTTCACTTCTTTTGATATGTTGTTCTTTGATAAGTGAGTGACTCCGCTATTATAAGGGGCTGATTTAATGTAATAAATGGCTTTAAGTAGAATTTGAAATAAGGGAACATGCACGTGCGCAAACACAGCTTATTTTGACGCAATTATCCTTGATCAACTGATGTATTATGTCCAACAAATCCAGGCCCATTTAGAAAACTAAGTTTCAGCAGATCTGATCATTTATTTAATGTGTAAACACAATCATAGGGGTTGTTCATCAGATTGGAAAGTATAACCTGGCCTTTGTAATCAGAACTACTGTGCTGTATCATTTACTACTGCAGTTCGCTTGGGTGCCCTCTCATGGCCTTTAGTAGGCACATCAATATGTCTTCATCTAACTGTTCTCCTATATAGTAGCTAACAGGTTATACTGTATTTTTTTCAATAATTTTTATTTTTTTTCAGTTTCTGTAATTTTGTTTCTGCACTGAAAACTGTTTGAAAGTCAATCAATTGAAAGAACTTTCAAAACTATCTCAGCAGGTAACTAAAGGTGACTGGGCCTTTGCTGTCAGAGCCCCCAACTGTGGAAAAGTCTACCAATCTTGATCAGACAGCCTACATCATTAGTATCTTTTAAACCTCTTCCTAAAATATTTTTCTATCTGAAAGCTTTTATGAATGTTTGATATGTTGTTTTATTTTGTTGTATTTTATTTTCAGACAATATTTTCATCTAACTTACTTCTGTTTCATGATTTTTGTTTTTCTCTTGTTTTTAATTCCCCTTTTTCTTTCTGTAAAGCACTCTAACTTTGTTAAGAAAAGTGCTACATGAATAAAAAATTGTTATATTCCTGAGTTCAAACACTCATTGAATTACGTCAGAAATGTGATGTCAAGCATGTTAAACATGACTGTTTCTTTAGGTACAAAAAGTTACTGCTTAAAAAACTGTGTACAAGGTAGTTGCAGAGCTTGAGGTCTATAATAATAATCCTGTTTACATGAATATCCAATATTATATTTTTAAAGAAAAATGTCATCTTCATTCAACATCAATTTTGTTAAGTACTCCTTCAAACTACTTCAATCATAGTTGTGTTGTATCACATTATGTACATATAGGATTTAAAAATGAACTGGTCAGGTGCCTGCCAATTATTACACAGATTATTGCTGTGAGCTGGGGGGAGTTGGATCTACAGAAAGACACAATGCAACAGACATAATGTTACATAACTACATAACACCAGCAGAAACGTCTAATGGCTTTGGTTATCTCATCTTTTCCTCTAGCACCACCATGAGGATGAAATTTGTTTTACAGGCTTCTGACAATACACAACAATGTGTTAAAAGGCTACTGATGACATTCCTGAAGAAAGTGTTCAAAGTTGGTTTTAATATTACAGTGTCAGAGTATCAAGATTGTTTGTGCTGAACATTGACAGTGGAAAAATAGGCTGGGGAATAAGCTCTGCTTAGGCATTATATACACCAAAAAACTTCAATAACTCCATGAATGACAAAACAAGGAGGATTTGCACGTAACAGGCACTCCTAGAAATGGCTAAACATTGCTGTTGTGGTGTTACAGTGATGATAGATTATGTATTTATATATTTTATTAAATCTTGCTTTGGTTTTTGTTGAAACTATAAAAATCCAATATAGTTTAGGAGTCCACAAGGTCATGCTTTAAAGTCATGGTAAATGTTTTCATAATCACATCATAGAACAGATGCAGTTGTTTTGGTTATAGGAAAAGAAGGAGGAGCCAGATAAATCAGCTTTATGATACAGAACATTGGTCAGAAAGCTGCCAGAAGTTTCGCAGCTTCCCCTCTCCTTCTCTCTCTGATTATGGAGACCTGGAAAGGAGGTGAACTCTGCTTTCCACAGCTCCTGAACATCTCATGCAGGAAGCGGTGGCAGCATCGTGCAGAGATCAGATTTCTTTACATCTTGCTGTCCTGCATCTCTTTGCTCACTGTGGTTCTCAACCTGCTGGTCATCATCTCTATCTCCCACTTCAGGCAAGAATTTACAAGTATAACCTAACATTTTTTTATTATTATTCTTAATATCAAAGTGTCTCAAGAGTAGGCTGACAAACAATATAGATATTGTTACATTACAGCTTTTTATGAAAATATATCATTTTGAGATGAGGACATTCTAAAAAAGTCACATGTATTGCATTTTGGATTAAACATACTACTACTTCTACAACTACAACTGAGCACATCCTAGCTATTCAATAATGCGTTGCATGTTTTTCACTGTTGTATCTGAACAATGTATATTTAACTATTCATATCGAAGCAGATAATATTTTTAGGACTTTCACAACTGCTGGATAGAATAATATGCTCAATGATGATGTTCTTTCTCTCCAGGCAGCTCCACACTTCCACCAACTTCCTCCTCCTCTCTCTAGCGGTTTCAGACTTCCTCAGTGGCCTACTGCTGATGCCGGTTCAAATCCTCCTCATAAGGGGCTGCTGGTTCTTAGGGAGCTTAATATGTGGACTATTTTACTATAACTCGTTTATCCTGACATCTGCTTCAGTAGGAAACATGGTGCTCATATCAGTTGACCGATATGTGGCCATTTGCGACCCTTTGTGTTACCCCACCAAGGTCACTCTAAAAAGAGTTAAAATCAGTGTTTGTCTGTGTTGGGCCTGTTCTGTAATGTATAACGGTGTGATACTAAATGTCCTCCTGAAACATCCAGATACATATAATTCCTGCTATGGAGAGTGTGTAGTTGTTATTAACTTCATAACAGGAGCTGTTGATGTTATGTTGACCTTTATTGGCCCCATTACTGTAATCATAATTCTGTATATGAAAGTATTTGTGGTGGCGGTGTCACAGGCTCGAGCAATGAGGTCTCATATTGCAGTTGTCACACTCCAGGGTTCAGTCAGTGTAACTGCTAATAAGTCTGAGAGAAAAGCAGCCAGGACCCTTGGTGTTGTTGTGGTTGTGTTTCTAATATGTTTCTGTCCTTATTTTTCACCTTCTCTTGGGGGTCAGGACACATTAGGGAGTGTAGCATTTTCACATTTTGTGGTCTTTTTGCTTTATTTTAACTCCTGTCTAAATCCAGTGATCTATGCTTTTTTCTACCCATGGTTTAAGAGATCTATTAAACTCATTGTTACACTTCAGATACTGCAGCCTTACTCCTGTGATGCCAACATACTTTAGAGTACAGCACTTAAAATAAGGATAAGGATAAAATGTGAAAAATGACTTTGCACGAGTAACTGACTAAAGAGTTTGCTGTTTATTAGGTTGTGTATTAGTACAGAGCTTTGAAAAACAGAAAGAAACCCATGTTGTCAAAGTTTTCTGCTTAGTTTTCTAACATGTCACCTTTAACTCATTATTTGAGTGGTTAATTTTCTTTAAAACAACACCATCAACAATGTTTTTGCAGAAAAAAGCTAAAATCTCCTGCAAAGACAGTGTTTATTATTTTTGTTTCAAAATCATCAAACACAGACAAGTAAAAAAAAAAAAAAAAAAAGTAGATCCTATATTTATATCACAATAAAAACTTTGAACTTAATGACGTTAGTTTCTTAATGTTAGTTTCTTTCACTCATACATTGTTAAGAATAACCTGCTGTTGAATACAGCTGAACAAAGTACATTATATATATATATATATGGAGCATATAACCTAAACTGCATTGTGCATAAACCCGTTTTACACCCACATATTATATATGCAGGTAATTATGATGAAAAGTATTTTCAAAGGCCCTGCACTCCCATGGTGCCCCCCACATGGGGTTTTGTCACTTATTTTGCCTTACCTCGTCTTAATACCTTGTTGGCGTGTACAAACTGTACTTTACTGACAGTTGTCTGATTCTCCTCTTAGTTTTGCATCACATCTTTACATCTATATCTTTGTGACCACATGCAACACAAGAATAACTACACCTACCTTCAAACTGACCAGAAGTGTAATTTGCAAGAATAAATGTAAAGACCTGTGTTGGTGTGCAGGGCCTTAATCATTAAAAGAGTCTTTGTTGCCTGTGACAAATGTTGAGCTCGTCTTTTATCTTCCTGCTTGAACTAACAAGCAGCTGAGGAACATCTAATAGTGAAAACGCAATATACCGTACTTGTGACCAATTCACAGTAGAGCCAACACTATTTCGTTAGTTCAATGAATACACATACTGAGAGCCTGACAAGACAAATTCTTGCTCTATATAAAAGGCCTTTAAACATTTAATTTTGTGCTCATGTAAGGACAGTCCATTGTATTGGGAAGAAAAATTACTCATGTAATCGCATCAGATTTTATTTTCTCATATTTTCTAGGGTTGCTTAGTTACCAAAAATATTTTTTAAGAAGTTCTTGTTACAAGTACAATCTGGATTTTAATCTTTAAAAAAATAATAAACGATTGTTGTTCAATAGTATTTTGTTCAAGTTTTAATATTTTATGGTTTGTTTCATTCTATCTGTAGTTTCTGACTATACTATAATATATATAGTCCATAGTATGTATATATATATATATATATATATGTATATATATATATATATATTTAAGTATATATAACAGATATATATATATATGCACTTTATACTTAAGTGCAGTATTTTATGCTACATTTGTTCTGATAGTTGTTTTATGTTATTTGTTGATGAGTTGCTTTCATGTTTTGATGAGCAAATCTCCCCTAAAAAAACCTGTTCTCATTAATGTGGGAAAATTAACATAACTCTGTAATATCTTATTGACTCTTATTGATACTGCTTATCTGTTCAGTACCTTATCTATGTTGTGGTCTTGTTTATTCCATTTAATTATTGAACAAAAAAATATGAACAACAGAAAACCCCCAAAAAAACAAAAAACAGGAAACACAGTTTCTCAATCAGCGAAAGCAAATCATTATAAATGCATGAATTCGAATAAAGGGTCTCCCAGTACTCTGAACAACTCGAATGCCAGTGGGTTTAATTTTAGGTAAATATCCTTGTATGAGAAGAAGATAACGGTGGTGAAAATATTTTTCATGTCTTTGAAATAATGATATACAGAGAATTTCAGTACTGTATCCTGAAACCGGGTCCTCAATCAGAACCAGGTTCTGGAGGCCTCCCTATCGAATACAGGTATTTTTGAAAATTTGAATTTCGTGTCGTAACAATTTAAAAATAATTTCCCCACACAGGAAAAATTGGTTTCAGTAATACATCACAGTCTTTTTCTACATTAAATTGGCCTCACTGGAGCCAGACTGCAGTATCTTAAGTGTCACAATCTTTTTAATAGATTTTCTGAACCAGGGGTAGAAAAAAACATAGATCACAGGGTTTAGACAGGAGTTGAAATACACCAGCCAAATCTCAATGGGTGCAGATGATGCCCCTACCAAGTTGCTCTCAGCTGCAACAGCAAAACAATAATATGGACTGTTGCACAGAAGAAACACTGCTACTACAACACCGAGAGTCCTGGCTGCTTTGATCTCAGATTTCTTAGCTTTTACAGTCTGTGAACGCTGAAGTGTGACAGCTGCAACGTGAGAGCGCATGGCACGAGCCTGAGACACAGCCACCACAAATACACGCAAATACAAAACAGTGATCACTAAAATGGGGCCTAAAAAGGTCACAACAAGATCAACAGCTCCTTCAACAAAACTGACTACAACTACACAATCTCCATAACAGGAGTTAAACCTATTTGGTTGTTTTAAGAAATCCCTCAGTATCCAACTGCTGTGCACAGCAGAAAATACCCAACACAGATAAACACAGTATTGAATTCTTTTCAGAGTAAATTTGGTGGAATAAAACATGGGGTCACAAATAGCAATATAGCGGTCAACTGATATGAGCACCATGTTTCCTACTGAAACACTGACAATGAGAAATCCTAAAAAGTAATGCACAGCACACATAAGGTCACCCAGGATCCAGCAGCCTTGGTTCTGGAGAAGTATAACTGGCATCTGCAGGAGACCCACAACAAAGTCTGCGACTGCCAGAGAGAGGAGGAGGAGGTTGGTGGAGGTGTAGAGCTGCCTTAAATGAGAGAATATCAACACTGAAGACGTTTATATGTAGAAGATGAGAAATAAGTGTTATTAGCACTCATGATACCAGCAGTATGAATTGCTTTCTAACATGGCTAAATGCAGCACAGTATGACAGATTAGTTCTATGCATTATTTAGATCCTAGGTAATTTTTCAGTTAGTAACCTAAATGTCACATTATGTTTCCTAGCTGGAACCAAAAGATTTTGGTTTATAAGCCAAATATTATCCTTGCCTGAAGTGGGAGATAGAGATGATGACCAGCAGGTTCAGAACCACAGTGAGCAGAGTGATGCAGGACAGCAGACTGTAAATTAGCATGTCTTCCCAGTGAGGACGCATCATCTTCCTACAGGAGGTGTTGAGTTGGGGAAAGCAGAGTTCAGCTTCTTCTAGGGCCTCCATATTCAGAGAGAGAGAGAGGAGAGGCTGTTCAGCTCTGACAGCTCTGAGTAAAGCTCTTTGTCATACATCTGATTTATCTCTTTCCTTTGTCCCCTCCCCTGTTCCCTATTCTGGTACTCATCTATCTATCTATGCTCCCTCTCTCACTTCTTTTCATGGGGGTTATCGGCCTTCTAGTGCTACCCTAGGCTTTTTAGTGTATGCGTGGGAAAAGAGTTTTGTGATTGATTTAAGTGCACTACTATGTGCCCAGGCTAATGTTTCAGGAGTTAATCACATGAACAGATATTTTGAGCCAAGGTGGGCCCCAAAATGATCAGATAAGGCCATTAGCCCGAGCCAGAGTTGTGCTAGGCTTACACTTATGGCTAACCAAATTCTACTGACCATACTTGCTAGTAAAATAGAGACAGTATGCTTCCAGCAGAGCAGCAGTTATCTTCATTCTAATGCATTAATAATGCCATACTATAACCAACAACCCAATCACCTTCATAATTTACTAGAATTGTCTTATATTAAATTAACTTCAATGACATTGGTCTTGTGGATGGAGCCTCCATGCAGAAAAGTGATGTATGTCCCCGTCATTGAGCTGAGTGGCATGCTGTATTCAAATCCAGACATACAATGGATAACATTTCTATGAATGGAAAGTGTAAGCACATTCAATTACTGGAATAGTACAACATTTGAGTAATAACTGGCACAAAAATGTGCTTCAGGATGAATAAAGTTACATGTGTACAAGTGAGTACAAGTGAGTCCCTGGCCTGTGGGGAAGTTGTTCTTTCTGGTGTATACAGAAAGGTCCACAGTGTAACTACTGCTGGAGTCTGCAAGCACAAACAACTTCAAATCCCATTTAGTTGGTTTATCGCTCATGTATGAGGGTTTGGCCCAGAACAGTCTGTCATATTCTGAGGTTCCCCTCTTGGTATCATTCACTCTGTCCTCATCTGGGTGACTGTTGTACATTCCAGGGTATGGTCCAGTATTTGTCCCCTGACATCATCTGTAACGGGGAAAGGATGGTAAAGATGCTGTTTTTCCGGCAGTAATCAGTTATGTTACCCAGCTTGATCATGGCCCTGTAGAGTATAAGTCCAATCTATATGTAAAATTCAGCAACTTAAAGAGGTCCAGAAAAGTGTGGCCACCCCTTGTGATCAGCTGCACATCAGGCTCCCTTGCAGGTAGAAAATCAAAGTAGTGGTGAAGCAGCATCGTCATTACAGAGTGTTTTACATGACAATGGTTGCTGACTGGGCTGACACCATGCTTTGTTCCTTGCAGGTGCAATGATCTCCACATTTCTGTAAAATAATAAACGACAAAAAATGTGAACAGCTGCCCTTTCATCAAAAATCAACTATTTTTAAGTGCAATATTTCAGCGGCTAATAATATATTTTGGTTACAGTAAGTACATACAATTTAAATTGAATTTATATATTTAGCACTGTACGATAGTTTACCCTTTTTAACTCTTCAGCAACAGAGGGAAACTATTTACACCTTAAAACATATAATTTGCGATTTACACATGCAGTAGCCATAAAACAGGTTTACAAGTATCTTGATCATTTACACCTGACATATGAATTACAAACAGCTTACATTAATGAGACTAATTGTCTTAATCTCCATGAGTCTGACTGAGTTGACTTGAATGATCATTTTGTATAGCACACAATATTACTCTACATGAGCTGATATGATGATGCTACACAAAATAATTAATCAGTGAGGGGGTTACTCTGAACATTACTGCATTACAAATAAAGGAGCAAAGACTGAGAAAGTAAACTGCTATCAAACTTTAGCTTACAGGTATTGAGTTTTTTTATACAATCTCCTTTGCTGTATTAGCCACTGCAGCTGCATTACAACACAACAGAAGTCTTAGCTATAGAAAGCGATATCATGTGCTGTGTCTGTGCAGAACTGACAGGATTAACCTAATTCACTTACTCATCACAAACACCCTCAGTGGGATCAAGTCGAAGCTTCACCACTTTCATCCGAGAAGAACTTGTAGACATCGTCAGTCCAAGGCTTCAGCAGCAGGGAACCATATGCACCATCTTTCTCCGTCAATGTAAACAACCCCAACATGTGCTCTTGTTTACAGGAGGTAAATTAGGCGTTTCACGCGTTTTCATACCTCATAATCACCCAATAACGACAACGAGATTACAATGTCGTTGTCATATGAATAGCTGTATTTACAAATGGGTGGATCAGGAACATCTGATTTCTGACTCATACTGTCGAAATGTGACACTCATGCTGTTTTTCTGCTCATATAGTTCTACTAATTAAATTCACTTTACACTCTACTTTAAGCGGTTTAAACAAAATTTGTTCAATCCCACGGGCGGAATTTCTGACTCTAGAGGGTTAAAATAAATAAATAAAGTGTCTGTCTATCATCTAAAAACACTTCCTCTTTACCAAATCCACAACTGACATGAACAATTAAAATAAATTGTAATACAATCAACAACACAAAGTACAATTAGATCAAACCAGATAAATGCCCACACAAAAAAATTAAATGTATCCTTTAAAGTGTTTCTATTACCGGTCTTTATTCTTCCTTTAAGTTTGTCCTTTTAAGTTCCTTAAGGTTATATATTTATATAGTTTAAGTTCGTTTACACTGAAAGCTCCTTTAAAGTTATTACTTACCCTTTTAAATATATCAGTTTTTATTTTTAGTCTTGGATTTGATTAAGATAGATGTTAGGTTTAAGTGTAAATCTTTCCATGTGATTTGCTCCCTACCACCTCTTGAAACAGCAGACCATCAACACATCAGTCTCAAGGTGAGACAAGGCCCTCTAACAAGCTGCTATGATGATCTGGACAGCACTCATTGTCAACAGAAGGAATCGTCCCTTAAGTCAGTTATTCTATAAATTGAATGTCTCTTTTCAGTTCATACTGGAACAAACAATACATTAGATTAACTATAATAAACACTTATGGACTAACAAATCACTACTATCTTTTTTCCAATTTGCTTATCAATTTCAAATTAATACATGTTGTACATTAACATTTCACAATACATACCTATCAGCTTCAACACAATTAAACTATACATTATATATATACATACTATGGCAGTGGCTATGAATGTGGCTCTTAGCTTAATTTAGATTCTAGGCCTCAATCAAGCCGACAGAAATGGGCGGCTAAACAACTCAATACTATTAACTACAGTATATTGACTTCACACCACACATAATATCCTGACTGGTTTAGCTCTATGACATTCCTGAAAAAAAATAAAAAGCAGCTAAACTCTTTTACAACATTTTTTTTTGTTAACCAACTAACTCAGGTAGCTAACTTACCAGAATAATCCACGTTAGCTTGCAGTAACCGCCTGACGTGGTGGATGACCCGCTGATAACCTCTCTGTCACGGCAAATCGGCATAGTAGTTTTCTCCCTCCAGGAATACTGCCAGCTTTTAGTCAGTTCCACTTCAAACTCTTGGATATCTTAAACAAATATTTTTTTTACTTTTCTCCAGACCTAACTGACTGTTTGTTGTACATACGTCTGAGCTACCGGGTCTGCAGTAACCGTACGATTTTTTTCCCCTTCCATTGTGACCTGCCGTTTGAACAGCGCGAGCTCGGTGGTGATGCATTCAAGGGACTTCTGTAAAATGTTTAACTATGATTAGCTTGCAGGCGATGCGTTTAAAGAAGACCACACAATACATAGAGAATAACCTTAGTTATATGTGATGCAGCTATTATTCACATGAACTCTCATAAATGTAATCCTGTCTCATTTGGAAATTTTGGTAGGCTACCTTGGAAGTTTTAGTAGTGGCTTTATTGGTGAGTTCTCAGTACGTCTGATATTCATGAATGCCATTTGACTATTTTCAAACCTTGCAATTTCAGAGCCACATTGAATTTGTTAGTTTTATGCAAGTTTTGTTATAAAAGTGTGAGGAAATTTGCTTTTTGGAAGTAAAGTTGAGCTCATGGATAATTTTATAAATTTATTAATTAAATACAATTTTTTAAAGTCAGTGCTGCTTTGCCTGTATCGCCTTATGTAACATTGGTTTATTTATTCTTGCGTTTTCAACAAATTTACATTTGTATCTTGTTCTTATTTGAGAATTTGGCTTGATTTTTTTTCAGATTCATTGATGTTGATGCTGGCTGTGTTTCATTTTTAGCTCAGTTATTTTTTTACTCATTTTTAGTCAATTCTTTTTTTCACTCTTTTAAGTGTGCAGCTGTTGAAAGGATATGGTCTTCCCCCTCCATCCATGTGGTGGCGGTAGGGTACATAATCAGTGTCTTTTTGGTTTTACTGTGTGAGTGATTTTTGGTTTGTGCACCAGCATGTGTTGGCCCGATGAGGTTTAACTGTACTTTTCTTACTTATCACAAGCTTTTATAATTCTGTACATGTGTCCGGTCTTTGTTGATTTTCATTTGTATGATTTCCTATTGGTTCTAAGAATTTTGTATTAAGATGTGAATGAAATAAATTAACACATCATATGCAGCAACGCACAATTATCTTTATTTGCAACCTTATCTGGTCTGAATGAAGTTTCTGCTCGGTTACACTTGCTTTCTTTGAATTAGAAGTATTGCAAAAATTAAAGTATTCTTTTCAAAATTTTAACAACATAAAAAGCCCTTCTTGGTCTTTTTCTCCATTTTATATGACCTTTTGACCTCGTGTTTTTTACTCGTAATCTGAGATCCTCAGTAGTCATGCAGTCACAGGCCCGAGGTAATGGAATAGTTTACCTGAAGATCTCAGGTTAGCTGGTAAATCCCTTTTGGGCTGTATCTTATATTCTTCATATTGTAAATGTGTGATGTTCATTATTGCTTTTATTTGTGCAGAACCTTGTAACCTTGTTTAGAAATGTTTTATATATAGATTATTCTTCTTATTATCTTTTTCATTCTCCATGTAACCCAGGTCACATATTACACAGATTATGGGACTGTTGTCCTGTAACAAACTTAATTTTACCAAGACATAGATTTTTGCATCAACCATAAACTCTAACATCAAATTCTGTTGTCATATAAAATAGTTACCTATGTGTTGTGATACAACTGGTACAAAACTGGGTTTTAGTGGACATACAGGTCTTTGTGTTGCCATAAAAATAAAATCAACAAGGTTTCCAGCAACAACTGCATTATTTTTGCAAAGACAAGACTCTGGCTTCAGTCACCCAATTAGAATAACTGTGATCAGATCACAAAGAATATGTGCAGTCAAAACCAAACAAGAATAGAGGCATACGGTTGTCTGATAGAGACAAAATTACGTGAAATTTTGTATTTGATCAACATAAAGTAATTTTGTACCATATATAAATTCAGTGTATTGAAGACAACATATGAATAATTTCCCTCTCTTTCTACATTAAATTGACCTCATGGGAGCCAGGCTGCAGTATCTGAAGTGTAACAATGTGTTTAATAGCTTTTCTAAACCAGGGGTAGAAAAAAACATAGATCACTGGGTTTAGACAGGAGTTGAAATACACCAGCCAAAGCTCTATGGCTGAAGATCTTGCCCCTACCATGTTGCTTTCAGTTGCAACAGCAAAACAATAATATGGACTGTTGCACAGAAGAAACATAGCTATAACGACACCAAGAGTCCTGGCTGCTTTGATCTCAGATTTCTTAGCTTTCACAGTCTGTGAACGCTGAAGTGTGACAGCTGCAATGTGAGAACGCATGGCACGAGCCTGAGACACAGCCACCACAAATACTCTAATATACAGAAGTGTAATGATTAATATGGGGCCTAAAAAGGTCACAACAAGATCAACAGCTCCTTCAATATAACTAACAGCAACTACACACTCTCCATAACAGGAGTTATACCTATTTGGTTGTTTTAAGAAATCCCTCAGTATCCAACTGCTGTGCACAACAGAAAATACCCAACAAAGATAAACACAGTATTGAACTCTTCTCAGAGTGACTTTGGTGGAATAAAACATGGGGTCACAAATAGCAATATAGCGGTCAATTGATATGAGGACCATGCTTCCTACTGAAACACTGACAATGAGAAATCCTAAAAAGTAATGCACAGCACACATAAGGTCACCCAGGATCCAGCAGCCTTGGATGTGGAGAAGTAAAACTGGCATCTGCAAGAGTCCCATAAGGAAGTCTGCAACAGCCAGGGAGAGGAGGAGGAGGTTGGTGGTGGTGTGGAGCTGCCTGAAATGAGAGAATATCAACACTTAAGACATTGTTATATATAGAAGTTGTAGAAATAAGTGTTATTAGCAGTTATAATACTAGCAGTGTGAATTGCTCTTTAACATGGTTAAATGCAGAACAATATGACAGATTAGTTCCAAGCAGATAGCAGTGCAGTAGCATATGACATGACAAGGATAAATTAAAAATCATTTTAAAT
The DNA here is from genome assembly GCF_021018895.1 of Seriola aureovittata. Taxonomy (NCBI): domain Eukaryota; kingdom Metazoa; phylum Chordata; class Actinopteri; order Carangiformes; family Carangidae; genus Seriola; species Seriola aureovittata. Next base: position 4,030,284 of record NC_079374.1, on the reverse strand, counting down.
TTTCATTAGAAACCTAAATGTGACATTATGGTGCATAGTTGGAACCAAAAATATAAACATTTTGTAGGCCATGCAGAGAAATATTATCTCTGCCTGAAGTGGGAGATAGAGATGATGACCAGCAGGTTCAGAACCACAGTGAGCACAGTGATGAAGGACAGCAGACTGTAAATGAGCATGGCCTCCAAGTGAGAATGCATCATCTTCCTGCAGGAGTTGTTGAGCTGGGGAAAGCAGAGTTCAGCTTCTTCCAGGGCCTCCATATTCAGAGAGAGGAGAAGCTGCTGAGCTCTGACAGCTCTCTGAGTAAAGCTCTTTGTGATACAGCTGATTTATCTCTTTCCTTCCTCCCCTCCCACATGAGTATGTCATACTCTGGCCGTATCTATCTATCTATCTATCTATCTATCTATCTATCCAGCTATGCTACACCTATTGTACTATAATCTAGTTGTGTCAATCAAACTGGTGTCGATCAGCCTTAACAATAAGATCTGACTAAGTTTACATTATCATTATCAGCCACATGGAACTGGCTGGCACCATTACAGAGCTTCAGTGTAGAAGGGGCAAATAGTCTTCCCTTTTCCCAGAAAACTACACATTGCTTTGGGAATTTTTATGTACTCTGAACTTTTGCACTACAAGCCTTAGGCAGGACAGCTGCTTTGAAAAGATCATACTGCCTGTAGAGGGAGCACCACTGCCACCTCTTGTGCTTTGCCATGCATTTTGGCATTGCAAAGTAATCAGACCCTTAATTCAGAAGCTTGTAGAAGCCCTTTTGGCAGCAATTACAGCTTAGAGTCTTCTTAAGTTAGTCTCTGCAAGCTTTGCGCACCTGGATTTAGGCAGTTAATTCTATTCACTCAAGGACAATTAGACACATGTCCTGAAGACACTACCAAGGTTTTCTTGGATGTATGCCTCAACCCTTGCATGCTGGACTACAGCCTTTATGTCAAATTACCAAACAGACAGCTTGGAGAGGTTTGGGTCTCACCAAATTCATTGACAAATTATAATCACAGTAGACAAAGAAAAATATAAGACCAGTGCACAGGTGGACTAGCCAACAGGGACTACTGGTTCAAATCCTAGTTGGCTTTACTGACTCCATTAGTGTCTTTTACGGCTCCATTAGTGTCATTCATTCTCACATGAAACCAAGTGTCATTGTTTCAGTTATTCATGATGAGTCAAGAACCTTAACTGCTAACCTTAAAGGGAACCTATTATGCTTTCCAGAGTTTCCCCTCCCTTATAGCACGTTCTATAGCTTTTTGTGCATGTAAATGGTCTACAGAGTCACAAGGATCAAAGTTTACACCAAAGGGATTAACTGTTTGGGCAAAATCCAATTTTCTCCTTTGTATGAAACGCCTTTTTGGGGGTCCAGACATTAGTCAATACGTCTCTTGGTGCTGCCTACCTGCAAGCTTGGTATGTCCCCACACAAGGCATAGCACATAACTACTCATAATAAAGACTTTAGTTTTGTAGTGATGCTGAAAAGACACCATGTTCTCAATTGCATGGAGAAATCTTCTTCATTTTTCCACAGCTCCCTCCACTGCTCTAAACATTACACTCTGAGCCCGGTACTTCAAGGAGAACTGCTTCAGAAACTGTGCACAATTATATGCTTCATTTTTGCAATGGTTAATTCTGTAGTTAATTCTTAATGTTGAAAAACATGGGACTCAGCCTGTCACTCTGCATTGTCATTGTGGATCTTGATGTTTAACCTCATTACCACGACCTGATCACATTAGTAAGAAGCAGCATAGCAAAGATATAAATGCTTTTACTGTCTGTCAGTATTGACATGGTGTACCTCGTTAGTTCAAATAAATTATCCACAGTTTAAACGCTCAGTTCATTTTTCAGTAACTTTGCGCACTAAAGTTTAATTAATTCAGATTGCTTCAGAGAGGGGAGGGTGGCCTTTAAGAGCCCTGAGCTCTAACAGTGTGTTTCAGACGGAGGTTGAATAGAGTACAGTATAACATGTACAGAAGAAGAAAAATAATGTCTTTTCAGAACATTAAAGCATGTAAATCTATTTTGGTCGACAACAAGAATGAAATGATGAACACTGAAAATGGCCATAGTAGTACCTCTTTAAGAAATTACTTATTTTAACTCAAACCATGATCTTTTCCTAAACCTAACAAAGTATTTTTTTTGCCTGAATCTAACTAACTCATGACTTTTCTGTATGCTTAACCATGTGTTTATTATTGTAACCATGATGACAAAGGGGTGTAGGGGCACTATTTCAGGAGATGCATATGTGGATTGTATCAGAGGGTGGGAGGGTTGGGACCTTTAGGTTGGTGGTGCCCAATCTGTAAGACTAGGCTTGTTTTATCTCTCTCAGAGTCAGTTGCTGGCCTTTAGGGGTTAGGGCTGGGGTCCTGCTGGGACTACTGTACATCAATCCCTAAGGGCCTTCGCCTTCGATATTAACCAATAGTGAAGCCCATTGGAGGGTGAAGCATGTACGAAACTGAACTAGTCCTTACTGGATGTTACTCCAGTTCTATGTGTATGTGCATAATCCTCTAACTGCAGACCCAGCTGGTCCCCGTTTTGGTAATCCTTGCTGAGTTCAAATGGGAGATGAGTAGTGTATGTGTGGGGGTTTTATAGGGTACCATAGTGGGCGGTTGCTAGCCCCTGATTGGGTGCATGCAACGATCTGTCTCAGGGTGCTGAGGTGGAGCCTCACTTGGGTTAACCAACAGCGAAGTCTGTTAGAGTCATGTACTCAAAGAACTGGAGTTACGCCTAGTAACTACTATTAATGATATCCAAGTATCATAAGTGTATAATAGTGAAAATGACTGAGTTTGAGATTATTAAATAAAGCAATTTTCCTTACTGTATCCTAAAAACTGGTTCCCATTCAGAACTGAGTTTTAGCTTGCATCATGATAGGACATAGATCTGAGAATCATGAGAATAACTGTTTTACCAGCAATTATCTAATGTAATTGACTTTCTTACTTCCATCATTCAAAAAGAATCACTTTAGTCAGATCACACAGATATGCAGTCACAAACAAAGAAAGAATGAAAGCTTCAGGTTGTCTGGATGAGAAAAATTTATATGTAAATTCATTTTCGCTCATAATATGGAAGTTTTGGCTAATTTCTTCAATTTTCCAGATGTTGAGAAATGTAGATTCAGTGTATTAAAGAAAACATGAGAATAATTTCCCCTTCACTAAAAAATAAATGGTTTCAATCAGTCCATCACTTTCTACATTAAACTGGCCTCACTGGAGCCAGGCTGCAGTATCTGAAGTGTAATAATGTGTTTAATAGCTTTTCTGAACCAGGGGTAGAAAAAAACATAGATCACAGGGTTTAGAGAGGAGTTGAAATACAACAGCCAAATCTCAATGGATGCTGATGATGCCCCTACCAAGGTGCTGTCAGCTGCAACAGCAAAAGAATAATATGGACAGGAGCACAGAATAAACACAGCTATAACGACACCGAGAGTCCTGGCTGCTTTCCTTTCAGATCTCTTACTTTTTTCAGTCTCTGAACGCTGAAGTTTGACAGCTGTAATGTGAGAGCGCATGGCACGAGCCTGAGACAAAGCCACTAAAAATACTCTCATATACAGAAGTATAATGACCAAAATGGGGCCTAAAAAGGTCACAACAAGATCAACAATTCCTTCAGCATCAGAATTTATGACTACACATTCTCCATGACAGATTTTATACTTCTCTGGTTGTTTTAAGAAATCCCTCAGTATCCAAGTGCTGTGAACAGCAGAAAATATCCACAACAGACAAACACAGTATTGAACTCTTCTCAGAGTGACTTTGGTGTTGTAAAACATGGGGTCACAAATTGCCATATAGCGGTCAATTGATATGAGCACCATGCTTCCTACTGAAACACTGACAATGAGGTAACCTAAAAAGTGATTCACAGCACATATAAAGTCACCAAGGATCCAACAGCCTCGGAAGAGGAGGATTTCAGCTGGCATCTGCAGGAGGCCAACAAGGAAGTCTGTGACAGCCAGAGAGAGCAGGAGGAGGTTGGTGGTGGTGTGGAGCTGCCTGAAATGAGAGAATATCAACAATGAAAACACTGTTACCTAAATAACCTAAAAGAGACATTATGTTTCATAGCTGCAACCAAAAAACAGACATTTTGTAAGCCATGCAGAGAAATATTATCTCTGCCTGAAGTGGGAGATAGAGATGATGACCAGCAGGTTCAGAACCACAGTGAGCAGAGTGATGAAGGACAGCAGACTGTAAATGAACATGGCCTCAGAGTGAGAATGCATCGTCTTCCTGCAGGAGTTGTTGAGTTGGGAAAAGCAGAGTTCATCTTCTTCCAGGGACTCCATATTCAGAGAGAAAGGAGAAGCTGCTGAGCTCTGACAGCTCTCTGAGTAAAGCTTTTTGTCATACAGCTGATTTATCTCTTTCCTTCCTCCCCTCCCACATGAGTATGTCATACTCTGGCCATATCTATCTATCTATCTATCTATCTATCTATCTATCTATCTATCTATCTATCTATCTATGCCACACCTATTGTGCTATAGTCTAGTATCCTTGTGTTGCCCGACCTTTTGTCACTCAGTCTTAAACAACAAGATCAAATTAGGTTTGTAATATCAAACAGTTCACAACTCCCAAACTGAGTTACCTGTAAACAGCGTTTACTAGGAGATGTACTGGGCAGGGGGTGAAACATCAGTGAACGGTGGCTCTAGCTGACAACCCTGCAGCTGACCCAGTGTGCACTGGTGTAGGAGCGGCTAAATTTAATAAATTTTCAAAAAGATTTTTTTTTAAATGAAATCCATTTAAAATTCTATCTACAATACAAAGAAGTGTTCAAAAAGTGAAGGGGTCTGAAAATTTTTAGTAGCAGTGTGAACAGGAGTGGGCTGAGTTCACAGCTCTGAGAGGTGCCAGTGTTTTAGTCATGCTCCATCATCAGTGGCTCATTCATATACTAGCTGATGACCAGTCAGAAAACTATTAACATCCAGTCACATTTCTAAATACTATGTACAACTGTTCACATGTTTATTATGCTGAGGGTTTAGTGGAAGGAAGGCAGAATCAATAGGTGGTGATTAATGACCAATAACATTAGATCATTTTCATTCACCTTGAAACCTAGGGGACATCAGACAGATTGTGGGGCTGTAGCAAACATAACATGTTGTAAAATATTTATTTTGTATCAATAAACTCTGACATCAAATGCTGTTCTCCTTCTTTATATTCATGTAAAGATATTTTGGTACAGGTGGTGTAACTGGTTAAAATATAGCTCCACAAGTATCCCCATATTTTAGGACTGAAATGGGTAACAAGGATTTTATTGATACAGCCTCTCATATTCATAATTCTTATGAGTCCTGAAATGTATCAATACTTATGTTGATTTGATTAATATACAAAAAAACCAATTCAAAACAAAAATTTAGATTAATTTATTCAAAAGAACAAAGCACTTTCTCAATCAGCAAAAGTAAGTCATGATGCAAGTGCACCTGTTACCATGAAAATAAAATTCACAAGTTTTATACATTCATTTGTACAGTCATCTTGTCCATGGTTTTAGTTATTTTCCAGACTTTGTGCTGTGTAGATTCAGTGTATTAGACAGTATTAATAAATGTATCAGTCAATCCATCACAGTCTCTTTCTACATTAAATTGGCCTCACTGGAGCCAGGCTGCAGAATCTGAAGTGTAATAATGTGTTTAATAGATTTTCTGAACCAGGGGTAGAAAAAAACATAGATCACAGGGTTTAGACAGGAGTTGAAATACAACAGCCAAATGTCAATGGCTGTAGATGATGCATCGATCGAATTACTCACGGCTGCTATAGCAACACAATAATATGGACAGGAGCACAGAATAAAGACAACTACTACGACACCAAGAGTCCTGGCTGCTTTCATCTCAGATTTCTTAGCTTTCACAGTCTGTGAACGCTGAAGTGTGACAGCTGTAATGTGAGAGCGCATGGCACGAGCCTGAGACACAGCCACCACAAATACTCTCATATACAGAAGTGTAATGATTAAAATGGGGCCTAAAAAGGTCACAACAAGATCAACAATTTCTTCAGCATAATTACTTATGAAAAAACATTCTCCATAACAGAAGTTATACAGGTGCGGCTTTGAGAGGAAATCCCTCAGTATCCAACTGCTGTGAACAGCAGAAAATATCCAACACAGACAAACACATTATTGAATTCTTCTCAGAGTGACTTTGGTGTTGTAAAACATGGGGTCACAAATTGCCATATAGCGGTCAATTGATATGAGCACCATATTTCCTACTGAAACACTGACAATGAGGTAACTTAAAAAAAATCACACCACACATAATGTCACCAAGGATCCAGCAGCCTTGGAAGACAAGGATTTCAGCTGGCATCTGCAGGAAGCCCACAAGGAAGTCTGCGACAGCCAGAGAGAGGAGGAAGAGGTTGGTGGTGGTGTGGAGCTGCCTGAAATGAGAGAATATTCAACACAAACACACTGTTAGATATAGCAGTTTTATAAATAAGTGAAGTTAATAGTTACAATTCTAAATGTATGAACTGTATTGTAACAACATCAATAAATACATCACAGCATCACAACTGTAAAAGCATTTTCAAATAAAGCCTAAACAGGAAAACAATATTTCTATGTATTATTGATATCATCTCATCATCATGCAGTAGTTTGATATGTGACAAATCATTACTAATCCTTTTTAGTCTCACTTCTGCTGGCTATATCAAAAGCACCACAATCACAGTTAGTTAATCAAAGTTGCCTTTCTCAAAGTCATTTCTTACTCTAACCTGTAAATCAAAAATGTTTTCATTAGTAACCTAAATGAGACATTATGTTGCATAGATGGAACCAAAATATAAACATTTTGTAGGCCATGCAGAGAAGTTGGTATCTCTACCTGAAGTGGGAGATAGAGATGATGACCAGCAGGTTCAGAACCACAGTGAGCAGAGTGATGCAGCACAGCAGACTGAGAATGAGAGTGGCCCCTCCATGATAGTTCATCGTCTTCCTGCAGGAGTTGTTGAGCTGGGGAAAGCAGAGTTCAGCTTCTTCCAGGGACTCCATATTCAGAGAGAGAGGAGAAGCTGCTGAGCTCTGACAGCTCTCTGAGTAAAGCTCTTTGTCATACATCTGATTCATCTCTCTCCTTCTTCCCCTCCAGTATTAATATTTTAATTATTCAGAAGGCTGACTATGTTATACTTTGGCTGTATCTAACTACCTGTAGACCTCATCAAACAAAGGTCAAATAAAAAGATTTAAATCAAGCATGGAGGTCGTCTAATCAGGATTGCAAAAACACTATCCAATATCTCCTTGTCTGATTTTCATATTAAAAACCTTCATCAATAAATCGTACATGGTGAGTGGCTGGTGCCAACATAGTGTTTCAGTGTTGCAGTGGCAAAAGCAAGATTTCTTTCCTGATGGTTTAATATTTTGTCTGATGCTTTTGAAACTTTGGGGGAGAAGTAGCTGATGTTCCACTCCATCCACATACATGCTGCTAAAGATATTCGAGTTGCCTCTCTTCCAGAGCCTGTTGCCACTCACTGCCCTGGTGCTGATGTCTCTTCCCTGGTCATCGTCCCTCGCGTCACTTGGACACGGCTTGGGGCAAAGACAAAAACGAGCGCTACGAGGATCTCCAGCCTGCTATATTTACCTAAACTGTAACTTAAGGGTGCACTATGCATTCCTGCATGACGTCACTTCTGTTGACGTTCGAAGTAAATACGAAACAAAACAGAGCAAGCTCGCCCCCCCCCCCCCATTTTTGCATCGGACCGGAAGCCCTTCTGCCGGCGGAGTTCTTGCCACCTTTGAATCGATCCCCAATATAAATGCGGGTCTTTGTTCGCTCCTTCTCCATTTCTCTCCTCCTCGCCATATATTCATCCAAACGTCTTTTCTTTGGTCGTGTCCGTGCCTCAGCCATTTCCCAAAATATATCGTTGAGTCTTTAGACCTAGTTCACAGCGCCGTTCAGCTATCTACTCTCAGATACTCACGCTACTCTATCAACTCTGCTCACTGCCCCCCCCCCCCGCCCCCCCTTATCTGCACGCGCTGAAACCATGCAGGAATGCATAGTGCACCTTTAAGGCTCACGTTAGAAACTACCTAGTATTAGTTGGTTAAACTGTAACTTATGGCTCAAGTTAGAAACTAGCTAATATTAATTAGGTACATTGTAACTTAATGCTAAAGTTACGAACTAACTAATATTAGTTAGCTAAACTGTAACTTGAAGCTAAAGTTAGAAACTATCTAATATTAGTTAGCTAAACTGTAACTTAAGGTTAAAGTTACAAACTAGCTAATATTAGCTAGCTAAACTGTAACTTAAGGGTTAAGTTAGAAATCAACTAACATTAGCGTTCTATACTTGACACAATCTATTTCAGAAACTCTGAAGGTCAGAAAGTGAAGTGTATTAAACAAGCTAAATACTTAGCTACTGCTACTTACATTTATTTACAGTCTTTACTTACAGCCACAACCTGAGGTCTTCAACCAAAGCTTTGTTAACTGTTCATCAATCTCAGTTGAAGACCAAGCGTGACTGGGCCTTTTCTGATGAGGCCCCAATTCCTTGGAACAACCTCCTGAGGAGATTAGACTTATGATCTCCTTACCCTCTTTGAAATCCCTCATAAAGACACATTTTTATAGGTGTGCTTCTTCAGAGATTCCTTGGGGTCTGAATTAATTCTTACTTCTTAAATCTACTGTTATATTACGTTTTTCTCCTGATTCTTATTTCATAGATTATTTTATTTTAATTGTTTGATAATGTTCTACCTCATTTTTACTGTACCACATTGTTGCACTTTTCCCTCTTTAACTCCTACCCAATGTTGTAAAACCCAACCTCTACCTCGCTTCGTTTTGCTACTTTTTGTGTCAGGAAATATTGCTATTTCCTACAGTGAAAGTATTGCTACTTGATGCAAGCATATAAATGGGAATGAAGCGCCCGGTGACCGAGTTGTGCACTCGAATTGGTGGACAGTTTAGCTAAGCACTTAACAGCACAGTTGTCAAAGAGGCTTCTGTGGGAAGTGAGAAGAGGTTTTTGAATGACAACAGACGCTATGTCAACCTAACATATAGGAGGAGGGTCCCACCCCCTCCTGATATGGATATCACTAATATCAATATTCCTGTTGATTGCATTCAATCAAAGTACAAGAAATAGAACAATTGAGAAAGTTTCATTTATTTATTTTAAAAAACAAAGCACTGTTTCTCAATAAGCAAAAGCAAGTCACTGGTCCTTGAACTGGAAAAAGAGGGTGTCAGTGCTCTGAACTAGCAGCTACAAAACATGACACACGTAGCTTTTATCTCATGTAATCATATCCTAGTAACATAAGTGGAAGTCAGTGGTCAGAGTGATTGTGATTGAAATCATGAAATTCAGTCAATTTCCATACTGTACCCTGAAATCTGGCTCCTATTCAGATATAAGATTTAGCAGGTATCCCCATAGGTGTCTAGGTGTTACTGGGTACACACCATGCCATGATAATAACATTCACAAGTTAACCCCCAAACAGCGGATTTTGATCAGTCTCTTTCTACATTAAATTGGCCTCACTGGAGCCAGGCTGCAGTATCTGAAGTGTAATAATGTGTTTAATAGATTTTCTGAACCAGGGATAGAAAAACACATAGATCACAGGGTTTAGACAGGAGTTGAAATACAACAGCCAAATCTCAATGGCGGCAGATGACTCCCATATCGAGTTGTTCACAGCTGCAATAGCAACACAATAATATGGACAGGAGCACAGAAGAAACACAACTACTACAACACCAAGAGTCCTGGCTGCTTTCATTTCAGATCTCTTAGCTTTCACATTCTCTGATCGCTGAAGTGTGACAGCTGCAATGTGAGAGCGCATGGCACGAGCCTGAGACACAGCCACCACAAAGACTCTCAGATACAGAAGTATAATGATTAAAATGGGGCCTAAAAAGGTCACAACAAGATCAACAATTTCTTCAACAAAATTACTTATGAATAAACATTCTCCATAACAGGAGTCATACAGGTGATGCTGTTTGAGGAAATCCCTCAGTATCCAAGTGCTGTGAACAGCAGAAAATATCCAACACAGACAAATGCAGAGTTGAATTCTTCTCAGAGTGACTTTGGTGTTGTAAAACATGGGGTCACAAATTGCCACATAGCGGTCAATTGATATGAGGACCATATTTCCTACTGAAACACTGACAATGAGGTAACCGAAAAAGTAATTCACACCACATATCAAGTCACCAAGGATCCAGCAGCCTCGGAAAAGGAGGAATTCAGATGGCATCTGCAGGAGACCAACAAGGAAGTCTGAGACAGCAAGAGAGAGGAGGAGTAGGTTGGTGGTGGTGTGGAGCTGCCTGAAATGAGAGAATATCAACGCAAACACATTGTTAAATATAGCAGTTGTATACAAACTGAAGTTAACAGTTACAATTCTAAATATATGAACTGTATTTTAACAACAAAAATAAATAAATAACATCATTACAGTTGTAAATAAGCTTTAAATAACTAGTATGCATTCATCAAAGGCCTAAACAGGAAAACATAATTTCTATGTATTTAATGATATCATAAAGGAGAAGGTAGCATGCAGTAGTTTGATATGTGACAAATCATTACTAATCCTTTTTTCAGTCTGATTTTTGCTGGCTATCTCTAAAGCACCACAATCACAGCTATGATTCCATAGCCTCAAAACCATTTCTTCATGTATCTAACTTTAAACCTACCTAACCTACCTAACCTGTAAATCAAAAATGTTTTCGTTAGTAACCTAAATGAGACATTATGTTGCATAGATGGAACCTAAATATAAACATTTTGTAGGCCATGCAGAGAAATTCTATCTCTGCCTGAAGTGGGAGATAGAGATGATGACCAGCAGGTTAAGAACCACAATGACCACAGTGATGCAGCACAGCAAACTGAAAAGGAGCGTGGCCACCCAGTGAGAGTTCATCGTCTTCCTGCAGGAGGTGTTGAGCTGGGAAAAGCAGAGTTCAGCTTCCTCCAGGGCCTCCATATTCAGAGAAAGGAGAAGCTGCTGAGCTCTGACAGCTCTCTGAGTAAAGCTCTTTGTCATACATCTGATTTATCTCTTTCCTTCCTCCCCTCCCACATTCAAATTTGAACTATTCAGACGGCTGACTACGTCATACTTTGGCCATATCATAGCTGTAGACTAAGTTAACTGTAACTACATGATCAAAACAAAGTTCAAATAAAAAGATTTAAAACAAACATGGAGGTGGTCTACTCAGGACCTCTAAAACATTTTCCAACATGTTCTTGTCTTATTTTCGTAGTGAAAACTTTCATGAATAAAGCCCATCACAGAGCTAGTGGCTGGTGCCAACATAGTATTTCAGTGTTGAGGGGGCAGCAAGATTTCTTTTCTGATGGTTTAATATTTTATCTGGTGCTTTTGAAACTTTTGGGGAGAAGCAGCTGATGTTCCACTCCATCCACATCTTGATGTAGGATTACAGCTGCTGTGCCTGCAACTCTGGCGTCAACATCATTTCCTGCCCAGCACAGACTGAAATAATATTGTGCTCGAGTGGCTGATGCCACTACTCCCTGTACTGCTAAAGATGCTGGAGTCGCCTCTCCTCCAGAGCCTGTTGCCACTCACTACCCTGGTGTTGATGCCTCTTCCTCGGGCAAAGACTAAAACCCTGGTCAGCTCCACACCATACCATCATGAAAACTGTTCTCTAGTCATTGCTCATGGCAGGAGAGGGAGGCTGGCCTCCTGTACACCTATTCATTTTAACATTCAGTTGGAGAACAAGTACGACATCCTTGACCTTCAGGACTTCCCCCTCCGGCTGCAGAATCCGAGTTCCCTCCATCTCCCTGGCCATCGCATGGATCCCACATCAGCTCACGGTTTCCCTTGACTTTTCCACCAGTTGTAACTGGACGCATCTTGTCACTAGACAACACTCTTTACACCAGTGGTTCAAGGATCTCAAGCCTGCATTGGTTAGCTGAACTGTAACTTAAGGCTAATGTTAGAAACTAGCTAATAGTAATTAGCTAAACTGTAACATAAGGCTAAAGTTACGAACTAGCTAATATTAGTTAGCTACATTGTAACATAAGGCTTAAGTTAGAAACTAACTAACATTAGTGATCATCTGTAGATACTTGTCACAATCTAAAGCAGGAACTCTGAAGGTCACAAAGTGAAGTGTATTAAACGAGCTAAATAGTTAGCTACTGCTACTTACATTTACTTACAGTCTTTAGGTGACACACAGGTGAAGAGACCTGACAACTGAGTCGCTCATAGACACAGACTATACCTTTAAGGCATGCTCTGGACTTGCACTTAAATACTTTTCAGATGTAATGACACCAACTGTGCCCAGCCACAACCTGAGTTCTTCAACCAAAGCTTTGTAAGATGTTCATCAATCTCAGTTGAAGACCAAGCGTGACCGGGCCTTTACTGTTGAGGCCCCAATTTCTTTGAGCAACCTCCCTGAGGAGATTAGACTTATGATCTCCTTACCCTCTTTGAAATCCCTCATAAAGACACAGTTTTGTAGTTGTGCTTCTTCAGGGATTCCTTGGGGTCTGAATTCACTTCTTTATTCTTAAATCTACTGTTATATTAAGTTTTTCTCCTGATTCTTATTTCATAGATTATTTTATTTTAATTATCTTAGAATGTTCTACCTCATTTTTACTTTACCACATTGTTGCACTTTTCCCTTTTAATCTCCTACCCAATGTTGTAAAACCCAACCTCTACCTCGCTTCCGTAGGAAGGAGGGTGGTCTGGTGAGACACTCACTCAAGCTAATCAGAGAACCGGGGTTATATTCATAACCTTAAGTTTTCTTTCATAGTATTCATTTTGTGTCTACTATGGTATGGCTACTACAGAGGAGGCCATAAGACCCAACAACCTCTGACATTGTTTGAGGGTAACCATGTTGCCCCTGTGAAACAACACTAGATTCGCCTGCATGGTTTCCAGCCATTCTGGGTATAAAAATGCCTTGCCCTTGAGCGAGTCCAGAATGAGCCCAATGAAAGCAATGCTGAGTAGGTTCCATCCTGCTCTTTTCGGTATTTATCTGAAAACCCAGGTTCACTAGGTGTTGTGTGAGAGCCTCCGCGTATTGACCTCGTTGATGTATGTGGCCACCCGTACACCCTGCTCCCTAAGCAGAGCTACTGCCGCCTCGGTGCATTTCACAAACACCCTTGGGCTCAAAATGCTCAGATGGCCGTACCACAAACTCATTAGCAATCTCCTGAAAAGCAAATCTCAGATACTTCCGATGAGGGGGGATAAATGGGAATGTGGAAATAAGCGTCCCTCAGATCGATTCATGTGAATCAGTCGCCTGCTCGTACAAACCACAGCAGAGAAGCATGTGTCAACGTCCTGAATTTGCATTTTCTTAAATGTCGATTTAGGGAACAGAAATCCAGAATGGCTCACCCCATCTTTGGGACTAGGAAATACCTCGAGTAGAAACCGGGTCTCCTCAGGAGAAACAACTCTTATAGCTCCTTTCTTTTTCAAGGTGGAAATGTCCTCCAGGAGAATATTGACAGACTCGACCTGAGCATGAGAGAATATTATTTCTTTGAACTGTGGGGGAGTGGTCTTGAATTGGAGCCTGTAGCCCTTCATTATTGTTCTTAGCACCCATTTTGACTGGTTCCAGGCAGACCGGCTCTCCCTGCAGCAGAGACGGGGGGCTGACCAGCCACTGGTTCAAAGCCGGTGTGTTGGCACCATCTTTTGGCTGAGGCGCGTCATCCCCTACAGACTGTGATATGGCAGACATGATTGAATTGTTTTTCAAAAATTTTTTCTGCATATTTTTTGACAGTGCCCTCGGCACATTACTGAATGCATGCGAGAAGTGCTTGAGTGACAACACTGTAAACATTGTCTTTGTTTCCCTTTGGTGGTCAATGGAACATGAACACCCACCTGGGTTCTGCACTCTGTGTGGAACACGTCCTGCTGAAGTATTGCTACTTGATGCAACCGTACAAATGGGAACAAAGTGCCGGGTGACCAAGTTGTGCACTTGAATCGGTGGACAGTTAGCTAAGCACCTACCAGCACAGTTGTCAAAGAGGCTTCTAATGCTATATCAGCCTAATAGATAGGAGGAGGGTCCCATCCCCTCCTGACATAGACGTCATTACGGCCAGCCAATTAGGGCTGGTGTAATGTTATTTGTGCTTCCGATGAGGTCACGCAGGAGGCACTCCCACAGTGAGACACGAAACGAATGCCATGAAAGAGAACCTATCTGTTTATTTTATCAATATTCCTGTTGATTGCATTCGATCAAAGTACGAGAACAATTAAAAAATAGTTTAATTTATTTGTTAAAAAAAAAAAAACAAAGCACTGTTTCTCAATAAGCAAAAGCAAGTCACTGGTCCTTGAACTGGAAAAAGAGGGTGTCAGTGCTCTGAACTAGCAGCTACAAAACATGACACACATAGCTTTTATCTCATCATCATATCCTAGTAACATAAGTGGAAATCAGTGGTCAGAGTGATTGTGATTGAAATCATGAAATTCAGCCGATTTCCGTACTGTACCCTTTAATCTGACTCCTATTCAGATCTAAGATTCAGCAGGTATCCCCATAGGTATCCAGGTGTTACTGGATACACACCATGCCATGATAATAACATTCACAAGTTCCCCCACCAACAGCGGATTTTGATCAGTCTCTTTCTACATTAAATTGGCCTCACTGGAGCCAGGCTGCAGTATCTGAAGTGTAATAATGTATTTAATAGATTTTCTGAACCAGGGATAGAAAAAAACATAGATCACATGGTTTAGACAGGAGTTGAAATACAACAGCCAAATCTCAATGGCGGCAGATGACTCCCATATCGACTTGTTCAACACAATAGTATGGACTATTTCACAGAAGAAACACAACTACTACAACACAGAGAGTCCTGGCTGCTTTCATTTCAGATCTCTTAGCTTCCACATTCTCTGAACGCTGAAGTGTGACAGCTGTAATGTGAGAGCGCATGGGACAAGCCTGGGACACAGCCACTGAAAATACTCTCCTATACAGAAGTATAATGACTAAAATGGGGCCCAAAAAGGTCACAATAAGATCCACTCAATTTGCCTCTCAGTCTGTTCATTTTGTTGGGCCGGAAGGTGATGGACAGACGACATTGTGCACGGTGCTATATGAAATTGGAAAAAAAAAAGTTTCTTGCTGAAACATCACCCTATCTCCTCATTTTACCTTCTATGGCCGCTCAGGCATTCTAATACACCCTGAAATCTGCTTCCTATTCAGAGCAAGTTTTACCCTTTAATTTGTACAGATGTTTTGCCCATGTTTTTATTGATTCTCCAGACTTTGAGTGGTGTAGATTGAGTGTGTTGAAGACAATGTAAGAATGATTTCCCCCTCAAATAGAAATAACTTATTTAACCTGCTACACTGAGCCTTTAGTCCCTTTAGTTACTGGAAACAAATGTTGCCCTGATTATAGGATTCACGCGTTTTCCCTCCAACAACGGCAATGTTTTTTCCCTAAGACGATTTTCATTCAAATGGAATGACCTGTATGATTTGTAGCCAGATCAGACAGAATGTACATGTGTAATCACAACCAAACAACATTGTCTAGTACAGACAGATATATATGCAAATTCATATTCGATAAAGATACAGCAATTTTGTGGACTGACTGTATTGAAGATAATGTAGGAATAATTTCCCCCTCACAGAAAAATAACCGGTTTCAGTAAATCCATCACGGTCTATTTCTACATTAAATTGGCCTCACTGGAGCCAGGCTGCAGAATCTGAAGTGTAATAATGTATTTAATAGCTTGTCTGAACCAGGGGTAGAAAAATACATAGATCACAGGGTTTAGACAGGAGTTGAAATACAACAGCCAAAGCTCGAAGGCTGAAGATGATGTCCCAACCGAATTGTTCACAGCTGCAACAGCAAAACTATAAAATGGACAGCAGCACAGAATAAAGACAACTACTACAACACCAAGAGTCCTGGCTGCTTTAATCTCAGATCTCGTAGCTTTCACAGTCTCTGAACGTTGAAGTGTGACAGCTGCAATGTGAGAGCGCATGGCACGAGCCTGAGACACAGCCACCACAAAGACTCTCATATACAAAAGTGTAATGATTAAAATGGGGCCTAAAAAGGTCACAACAAGATCAACAATTCCTTCAACATAAGAACTTGTGACTACACACTCTCCAAGACAGAGTTTAAACCTGTTCGGTTGTTTTAAGAAATCTCTCATTATCCAACTGCTGTGCAGAGCAGAAAATATCCAACACAGACAAACACATAGTTGAACTCTTCTCAGAGTGACTTTGGTGGAGTAAAACATGGGGTCACAAATTGCCATATAACGGTCAATTGATATGAGCACCATGTTTCCTACTGAAACACTGACAACAATGTAACCTAACCAGTAAATCACACCACACATAAAGTCACCCAGGATCCAGCAGCCTCGGAAGATAAGAATAGCGGCTGGCATCTCCAGGAAACCCACCAGGAAGTCTGCGACAGCCAGAGAGAGGAGGAGGAGGTTGGTGGTGGTGTGGAGCTGCCTGAAATGAGAGAATATCAACAATGAACCCATTATTACATGTAATACTTGTAGAAATAAGTGTTATTCAAGGTTATAATTCTAAATGTATGAACTGTACTGAAGATATATCACAGCATCAGTCATATAAGCATTTTCAAATAACCAGTATACATTCATCAAAGCTCAAAACAATAATGTATTATTTCTATGTATTATTTATATCCAAGAGCAGAGGGATAGTGGATATGCAGTATAGTCTGATATATGTCAAATTATTCTTTTTATCAATCTTATTTTTGATGACTATTTCAAAAGCACCACAATCATAATTATGATTTAATAATATTGATTTAGTAGATTTTAAAATACATAATATCTTCTATCTGCTAAGGTTTTCATCAAAGACCTTAATGACACATGTTGCCTAGCTCAAAGCCATTTCATCATGTATCTAACCAGAACCTGTAAATCCAACCACAAAAATAAACAATTTTAGGCAATGCAGAGAAATTCTTTCTCTGCCTGAAGTGGGAGATAGAGATGATGACCAGCAGGTTCAGAACCACAGTGAGCAGAGTGATGCAGGACAGCAGACTGCAAATGAGAGTAGCCTCCAAGTGAGAGTGCATCATCTTCCAGCAGGAATTGTTGAGTTGGGGTAAGCAGAGCTCATCTTCCTCCAGGGCCTCCATATTCTGAGAGAGAGGAGAAGCTGCTAAACTCTGATAGCTCTCTAAGTAAAGCTCTTTGTCATACTGCTGATTTATCTCCTTCCTTCCTCCCCTACATATTCAAATTTCATCTAGGCTGAGTGTGTTAAACTAATGAATAAGTTACCAGTTCTCTCAACCAATAGTTGCAAAGCATGACGTAATGGCTTTTATTTCAGTTTATCTCATAATATGATAAATCCCATGAACTGATAATTACAATAATAATAAACTTTATTTATAGAGCACTATTCAAAACAGAAGTTACAAAGTAACCCAAATTACCATAATTACCGAAGTAACCTTTCTGACTCAATGAAGTTGGGTCAGAAAGGGGATGAAATTGCAGACTCAGTTAAACAAAACAATAGGGAGTTACAAAAATCCAAGCTATGAGAGATAAAGTCATGGATGATTTGCTCTGCGATACTCTTGGGCAATGCTGAACTGATTTTGGCAATATGCCTGAGTTTCAAAAAACTAATCTGAACCTATCTCTTAATGTGATGGTCAAAAGTCAAGTTCAGACCAAACACAACACCAAGATTCCTTGCAGGTGGTTTTGTATTCCCTGCTAAATGTCTGAGGTGTGGACTAATGTCCTTTGAGACTTGATCTGGGCCAAAGACCAGGATTTCTGTTTTGTCCGAATTTAGTTGTATAAAATTTAGTGACATCTAGTCTTTGATAGCAGTAAGGCAACAGTGCAGAATGCCCAGATTTTTAAATATATTAGACTTAAACGATACATAAAGTTGGGTATCATCTGTACAATTATAGTAGGCAACCATTTATAACTAGCTCATAATATTACCAAGGGGAAGCACAAAGTAAACAAAATGGGACCAAGGATGGAGCTTTGTGGAACCCCTCACGACATATTAACCTGCGCAGCTGAGTCTGCAGAGGAGCCCTGTCCACTTGCGCGAAAACCTGTGATCTTCAACTTTTATTAGTGGAACCACGTAAACCAGCAGAGACCACAGGACTTGCAGCTGGATAGAATGGCAGTAGTGTCTTTTGGTTTGAGTCAAAGAACTTCCAGAGACTCTTGATTGTTCTGTTAAAGAGAGGATGTTAGTTCCGGATAATGAAAAGCAGAAATTGTCTACTAACTTGCCCTTCTTCAGCACCATTGACCTTGACTTGGTGGACTTAAAACTCATCCTAGCCCAGGTGATGAGTTTTTTTTTTATATTAAACAAATCAGTTTACAAATGATTAACATGAACGTGAGCGGCGTTCACTGTCACGTTTTACGATAGTTTTACAGGACGCCGCATGACATCTTCATAGACACGGCTCAGCTTGGCTGGTGCCAGCGGTAGAGACGATACAGACGCATCTGCTAAATGAGAGGGTCATCCAGAGACAGAGGTTAACGCACTAGGTTACTATGATATTTATTCAGTATCAATAAACTCTGACGTCAAATGCTGTTCTCCTTCTTTATATCTGTGGTGGTTGTCATGGTTTACTATGGCAGACACCTTTTGCTAGTTTTGTTTGGACTATTTTGTAATTAGGTTCCTTCTGTGTCTCATTGTTTTGCTTCCCGTCTTGGTCCTGTTTCTGTGTGGTGATTGTCTGCCCTGCCCTAATGTATTTCACCTGTGTGCAATCACCCTTGTGTCCTTTGTCTATATAGTCTTTGTGGTCCCCTTTGTCATTGTCAGTTCGTCTGTTGTCTTTCTGTTTATCTCTGGGTTTGTCTTCGTCTGGTCGCGTTATCTGTTCCTCCGTGGTTCAAGCTGTTCAAGTCTGGTTTGTCTTCATTCTATTCTTGTTACCTGTTCATGTTACCTGTTGTTCTGTTTTAATAAACCTCTGTGCACTGTCTCCCAAGTGTTGGCTGCATTTGAGTCCACCCTTACCCCTCAAACTCCTACAAACCCTGACAGTCCTGACAGTGGTTTCTCCAATTGTGTGTTTGTGTTACTGGAATTGTTTTATGGTAAAAAAAAAAAAATTTACAGCTCGTGTAACTGGAATTAAGGCAGCTCCACAAGTATCCCCTAGAACATTTGCCAATTACAGAGGGAAGTGTAATATTATAATACTGTAATGTTTTAGGATTACAATGGGCAACATGGATTTTATCTATGCAGCCTCTGTTATTATTAGTGCTTATCGGTCCTGAAATTGATCAATACTCTTGTTGATTCCATATGATTTATGTAAAGAAGAGAACAAATTGAGAACAAAATTTACATTTATTTATTAAAAAACAAAACACTGTTTCTCAGTCAGTGAAAGCAAGTGACTTGTGCTTGAACTGGAATAAAATGGGTGTCAGTGCTCTGAACTAGCAGCTGTAAAACATGACATATGTGGCTTTTATCTCAGGTTATATCTAAATAAGGGGATAACAATGGTCCGAGTAATTATTTGTGAAGTAATGAAACATTTCCTCACTGTATATATGAACATAATGTCAATTCTATTTGATCAACAGTAATCTGCAGACTATGAGACGGGTACATTCAGTGTATTTTACGACAAAGCGAGAATAATTTCCCGCTCGCAGAAAAATAACCGGTTTCAGTAAATCCATCACGATCTCTTTCTACATTAAATTGGCCTCACTGGAGCCAGGCTGCAGAATCTGAAGTGTAATAATGTGTTTAATAGATTTTCTGAACCAGGGGTAAAAAAAAACATAGATCACAGGGTTTAGACAGGAGTTGAAATACAACAACCAAATCTCAGTGCCTGAAGAAGTCGCCCCGACCAAATCGTTCACAGCTGC
Source organism: Seriola aureovittata (assembly GCF_021018895.1). NCBI lineage: Eukaryota > Metazoa > Chordata > Actinopteri > Carangiformes > Carangidae > Seriola > Seriola aureovittata. The sequence continues at coordinate 4,010,101 of NC_079374.1, read as the reverse complement.
AACAGCAAAAGAATAATATGGGCAGGAGCACAGAAGAAACACAAGTACTACGACACCAAGAGTCCTGGCTGCTTTCATTTCAGATTTCGTAGCTTTCACAGTCTCTGAACGCTGAAATGTGACAGCTGTAATGTGAGAGCGCATGGCACGAGCCTGAGACACAGCCACCACAAAGACTCTCAGATACAGAAGTATAATGATTAAAATGGGGCCTAAAAAGGTCACAACAAGATCAACAATTCCTTCAGCATAAGAACTTGTGACAACACACTCTCCACGACAGATTTTATAGTTCTCTGGTTGTTTTAAGAAATCTTTCATTATCCAACTGCTGTGCACAACAGAAAATATCCAACACAGACAAACACAGTATTGAACTCTTCTCAGAGTGACTTTGGTGGAGTAAAACATGGGGTCACAAATTACTACATAGCGGTCAATTGATATGAGGACCATGTTTCCTACTGAAACACTGACAATGATGTAACCTAACAAATATATCACACCACACATAAAGTCACCCAGGATCCAGCAGCCTCGGAAGATAAGAATAGCGGCTGGCATTTGCAGTAAACCCACAAGGAAGTCTGCAACAGCCAGAGAGAGTAGGAGGAGGTTGGTGGAGGTGTGGAGCTGCCTGAAATGAGAGAATATCAACAATAAACCCATTATTACATGTAGTAGTTGTACAAATAAGTATCATTAAAAGTTATAACTTTAAATGTATTAACTGTACTGAAGATATATCAAGGCATCATGTAAGTATTTTCAAATAACGAGTATGCATCCATCAAAGACCGAAACAATAATGTATTATTTATATGTATTATTATATCCAAGAGCAGAGGGTTAGTGGATAATCCAGTATAGTCTGATATATGTCAATTTAATCCTTTTATCAATCTTATTTTTGCTGACTATTTCAAAAGCACCATAATCATAGTTATGATTTAATAATAATGATTTAGTAAATTTTAAAAGTAACAATATCTGTTATTGGCTTGTAAATCCAACCACAGAAATAAACAATTTTAGGCCATGCAGAGATATTCTTTCTCTGCCTGAAGTGGGAGATAGAGATGATGACCAGCAGGTTCAGAACCACAGTGAGCAGAGTGATGCAGGACAGCAGACTGCAAATGAGAGTAGCCTCCAAGTGAGAGTGCATCATTTTCCAGCAGGAATTGTTGAGTTGGGGTAAGCAGAGCTCATCTTCCTCCAGGGCCTCCATATTCAGAGAGAGAGGAGAAGCTGCTAAGCTCCGACAGCTCTCTGAGTAAAAGCTCTTTGTCAAACAGCTGATTTATCTCATTCCTTCCTCCCCTACATATTCAAAATTCATCTAGGCTGAGTGTGTCATACTAATAATAAAGTTACCAGTTCTCTCAACCAGCAGTTGCAAAGCATGACGTAATGGCTTTTATTTCAGGTTATCACATACTATGAGAAATCACGTAAAATGATCATTCTAACAGTGATAAACTTTATTAATAGGGCCCTTTTCAAAACAGCAGTTACAAAGTAACCTAAATTACCTTAGTTACCTAAGTAACCTTTCTAAGTCAATGAAGTTGGGTCAGAAAGGGGGTGAAATTGCAGACTCAGTTAAACAAGAAAATGGGGAGTTACAACAATCCAGGCGAGAAGAGATAAAGTCATGAATGATTTGCTTTGCGATGCTTTTGGGCAATGCTGAACTGATTTTGGCAATATTTCTGAGTTTCGAAAAACAAAACTGAACCTATTTCCTAATGTGATGGTCAAAAGTCAAGTTCAGATCAAACACAACACCAAGATTTCCCGCTGGTGGTTTTGTATTCCCTGCTAAATGTCTGATGTGTGGACTAATGTCCTTTTTAGACTTGATCTGGGCCAATGACCAGGATTTCTGTTTTGTCCGAATTCAGTTGTAGAAAATTGAATGACATCTAGTCTTTGATAGCAGTAAGGCAACAGTGCAGAATAGCCAGATTTTTAAGATCGTCAGATTTAAACAATACATAAAGTTGGGTATCATCTGTATAACTATGGCAGGCAATGATTTCAAACTAGCTTATAATATGACTAAGGGGAAGCACAAGGTGAACAAAATGGGTCCAAGGATGGAGCCTTGTGGAACCCCACACGATATATGAGCCGACAACAACACAAAATCATTAATGGCTATCTTGAAAGATCTCTCTGTAAGATATGAAGAAAACCATCTGAGGGCAGTAACATCTATGCTAAACCATTGCTTTAGTTCATCCAGCAAGCTGGTATGATCAACTGTAGAAAAGGCAACAGACAAGTCTAACAAACTAAAATGGAGTCCTGGCCAGAATCTGCATTCATAAGAATATTATTGGTGACTTTCAGCAGAGCAGTTTCTGTGCTCTGCAGCTGATGAAAACCAGATTGAAATGAGTCAAAAATGTTGTTAGCTTCCACTATTTCTAGTACCTGTTCCGCAACAACCTTTTCAATGATATTTGCAACAAAAAGAAACTTAGAAATTGGTCTGTAATTCTCAGGGAATGTTGGATCAAGGCCAGGTTCTTTAAAGGAGGCCGAATACCTGATTGAGATCGTCTCAGAACAATCCAGAGGTCGGAGACTAATTTACAATTAGGAGGAGATATGGGGCCGTCACTGTCAATACCTTGAAAAATCTGTGGGCAAGAATGTTAAGGCATGTGTGAGAGAAAGGGGTAAAGTCACTCAAAAATGTGAAGGAAGCATCTGAATGTACATTGGCTAGGGTGTGTTATGGAGACTTTGATACCCTTAACCTTCTCAACAAAATATGTTGAAAACTTGTCACAACCCTCAACAGAGGAGGCTGAAACCTTTGAGGCAGAAGCCACACAGCCAGACAGAACTTCACTCCATCAGGGAGCGACACAAACTCACTGCACTTTACAAGCAACACTGGAAAGGACCTTTCTTTGTTCCAAGGACTGGGTAACACTAACTGACTGGGCATAGCTTCACCAAGCACAGCATAGCTCAGGACTGCTCAGAACAGGACTCTTAACCTTTGTCGATGAATATATATATGTTTGGTGAATGTATCCACTGAGCTTGATGGTTGTAATGTTGCTTAGGTTGTAGTTTGTGACACTGTTAATTTGTTACTTGTATATTCACACACATACCTGTAGCATATTCCAGTTCTCGGGCCTGTTTGCAGCTAACTTTCTGCCTCTAATTTGGCACCTTGACACTACATGAACTAGGCTAACAGAGAAACTCACTGTCTCCCTCCCCCACACACCATGTGGTCTCGGCAGCCACTTTGAGTTGTTCCCTCTGTTTACTGCCATGTTGTGGTACTCTTTCAGGTTTAGGCCGTGTGGTCACAGCGACCATTTTGAATTAGCATTCCTTTTGTCTGTGTCCCAACAGATACAAACACACACCTATACACAGACACACACACACATTCCTCTGTATACTTAGATGAGACATTGAGTGTTTTTATTTTGCATTGTAAATAAATGTATTTAAGTAGAACCACTGGTGTATTTAATCTTGCACAATTGTGAATATTGCCAGCATATGGTCAGTGGAACTTCAATCCTTCAACTTTTACTTACTTTTGTTGTGGTAATGTTGGTTATAGTTATTAAGTTAATAATTGATTTGAGTTCCAGATTAATAATAACAATTTGAGACTGAACCAACATTGACTATCCTGTCTCAGGGTGGTGCCTCCAAGGAACTTTAATTCATTTTTAAAATATTTTTTCATATTCATATTTTTGATATTAATATTTCATTCATTTCTGATCATTGATTAACAACCAATGCCAAACATAGGGTTTACAAGGTAGGTCTTTTTGATTAATAGATTATAAACAGACAATAACTCTCATCTGAAGGAGATGGACTTGTAGGTTTGTTTTAATCCACCTACGTTCTGCTCTTCTACATTCTCTTTTTTGTTGGCAAGCATCCTCATTTACCCAATGTGAGGGATCTGACTGCCACCTTGACCTAGCCTTACTGGGAGGAATGCAATCTGAAAAAATGAACATAAAATATAAAGATGATCAACCAAGTCATTTACATCATAAAACTTATATAACCTGCTACACTGAGCCTTTAGTCCCTTTACTTACAGGAAACACATGTTGCTCTGAATATAAGATTCACAAGTTTTCCAAAAAACAATGTCTAGTACAGACAGATTTTTAATTTCTATTCGATTAACATACAGCAATTTTTCAAGTTTAAAAAAAAATTATTCTGCAGAGCTGTGTTGATTGAGTGTATTTAAGATAGTATAGGAATAATTTCCCCCACACAGAAAAATAACCGGTTTCAGTAAATACATCATGGTCTCTTTCTACATTAAATTGGCCTCACTGGAGCCCGGCTGCAGAATTTGAAATGTAACAATGTGTTTAATAGATTTTCTGAACCAGGGGTAGAAAAAAACATAGATCACAGGGTTTACACAGGAGTTGAAATACACCAGCCAAATCTCAATGCCTGCAGTTGATGCACCAATCAAGTTGTTCTCAATCGCAACAATGAAACAATAATATGGGCTGTTGCACAGAAGAAATGCAGCTATAACGACACCAAGAGTCCTGGCTGCTTTCAATTCAGATTTCTTAGCTTTCACAGTCTCTGAACGCTGAAGTGTGACAGCTGCAATGTGAGAGCGCATGGCACGAGCCTGAGACACAGCCACCACAAATACTCTCAGATACAAAATTGTGATGACAACAATGGGGCCTAAAAATGCAAAAAGAAGATCTGTAGCTGTTTCAAGATAAGTAAGTACGACTACACACTCTCCATAACAGGTGTTATACCTGTCGGGTTGTTTTAAGAACTCCCTCAGTATCCAAGTGCTGTGAACAGCAGAAAATATCCAACACAGATAAACACAGTATTGAACTCTTCTCAGAGTGACTTTGGTGTTGTAAAACATGGAGTCACAAATTGCCATATAGCGGTCAATTGATATGAGCACCATGCTTCCTACTGAAACACCAACAGTGAGGTAACCTAAAAAGTAATTCACAACACACATAAAGTCACCAAGGATCCAGCAGCCTGGGAAAAGGAGGATTTCACCTGGCATCTGCAGGAGACCAACAAGGAAGTCTGCGACAGCCAGAGAGAGGAGGAGGAGGTTGGTGGTGGTGTGGAGCTGCCTGAAATGAGAGAATATCAACAATGAACACAATGTTAGATCTAGCAGTTGTAGAAATAAGTGTTATTCAAAGTTATAATACTAAATGTATGACCTGTACTGAAGCTATATCACAGCATCAGTCATATAAGCACTTTCAAATATCCAGTATGCATTCATCATAGGCTGAAACAAGAAAACATCTATGTATATTTCTACGTATCATTTTGATCCTAGAGGAGAAGGTTAGTGGATGTACAGCAGCCAGATATGTGACAAATCATTAGCAATCATTTTTTCAATAGTGTGTTTGCTGACTATCTCAAAATCCCCATAATCATACTGATCATTAGCTTTCAAAGTAACAATGATAAACATATAAGCTTGTGTTCTACACATACTTATATGTTAAACATGAAGATAAAACTACTGTCTGTATGTTCTATTCTGCAAATGTTTTCATTTGCAAACAAAATAATGCTCAAAGCCATTTCATCATGTTTCTAACTGGATACAAATAAAATATTTTTAGGTCATGCAGAGAAATATCATCTCTGCCTGAAGTGGGAGATAGAGATGATGACCAGCAGGTTCAGAACCACAGTGAGCAGAGTGATGAAGGACAGCAGACTGTAAATCAGTGTGGCTTCCAAGTAAGAGTGCATCGTCTTCCTGCAGGAGTTGTTGAGCTGAGGAAAGCAGAGTTCATCTTCCTCCAGGGCCTCCATATTCAGAGAGAGGAGAAGCTGCTGAGCTCTGACAGCTCTCTCAGTAAAGCTCTTGGTCATACAGCTGATTTATATCTTTCCTTCCTCCCCTCCCACATTCAAAATTCATCTAGGCTGAGTATCTCATACTAATAAAAAAGTTACCAGTTCTCTGAACTAACAGTTGCAAAGCATGGCTTTTATTTCAGGTCATCATATATTATGATAAATCACTTAAAATGATAATTCGAATAATAACTAGAAAATTCCAGGGAAATTTTGAGTGCCACGGGGGCTACTGCCGGGATGAGTACATGATTTATTTCCAGTGTTCAAAAGTCACCCTGATCATACTCTGGTTTTGAGAAATGTCTTGATATAAAAGACAATGTCACATCCCTCCATCATGTATTATGTGGGAAATATCTCATATTCTGTGTTGTTTTTTTTAATAAAACAAGAGGCAACATGTCTTCAAACTAGCATTTAAAGGGTTAAAATCCCAAAAACTAATAAACATTTTGTAGGTTTGAGCAGAACTGAAGTGGTTTAAGAGATTTATGCAAAAAAAGCAGAAAAAAATATTGATATATGATGATTTTATAGCATTTTCTTTGTGTGTCCTTTTTTGGACGCAAGGAACCCCAGAGGGAACAAAATGTGTTACCAGTGTATAATAGACCTGTAACAGTAACTGACATTAGATTTTAAAAATATGTAAAAAAAGACACTTTCTTGCAGAAATCCATACCTTCAGCTGTAACACAGCCAAAATGATCAGCAAATCAAAAAAGAAAAGTGAAGAAAATGTCCAAAAAAGGACAGAGGGACCCCTGAAGGTTAATAAATCCCATGAAGCGCTATTTAAATTACCACTATTATGTTTTTTTCTGTGCTAAATTTAACATTACTGGGGAGGAGAGCAACGCGACTAGAAGTGACAACGAGAGAGGGCTAGTAGCTTCTCCTCTCCTCTGTCTCAGCGGAGACCGTCACAACTTCATTCACTCATTTAACAAAACAAAACAAAAAGCAACGAAGGAAGCAGTAAATGGACTTACATATTTAAGACCTAACTAAATGTAATTTAAGACCTAACATGCGGCTAATGTAAAGCTAGCGGAGCTTGGAGAGTTGGTTATTTGGTTGCTAGGCGCACGCACGCACGCACGCACGCACGCACGCACGCACGCACGCAGGTTAGGAGCTGCCGTTCCCATGGCAATGTGAAAATCTGCCCAGAATTTGGCTTCTACATGGCTTCAAACAACTGCAAATTATGAGAAAACCGTTACTTCTTTTCATAAACCGAAAAGACCGTGACAGACACTGAAGCCAGAAGTTTCTACAGTCTCTATTTTATTCAGATATTCCTTAAAATGAGTGAGGAAGCTCAGTGCGAAGACAGAGAGAGATTCTTTTGAAAAAAAAAGACGATTACATTAGGTGTCAATGAGAGTGAGACAGGTATTGCTGCCGGACTCCGCACCCCCGTTTAAATTTTGTGCAGACCCTGCCAGTCAAAGTTACATTTTATGAATCCCAACAACTATGTCTACATTTTCAGAAAGAATTATTTGTCTCCTTTTTACGGTTTGGCCGCGAGCTCGATTTAAAAATAAAAATAAAGGTTATTTTTTACTGCTTCACGCACTCTAGCCAACTGACGCTTTCACTCTAACTTTGAAGAAAAAGTGATTTGCACTCCTCCTTTGAGTGCTCACAGTTTGAAAAGTTTACATGTTATATAAAAACAGTTCCTGTCTTTTTGAGAGAGCAGAAGTTTTCCTCCGTTTTATAGTTTGAATCACATTTCTACGTGCAGGTATGAGAGAGCTGGATGACTCCGAAAAAAGGTGCAATTTTGTAGAAAAAAGGTGGGTTTCTAAAGAAAATTCCAATGCATTTCTAATGCATTATTTATTCCCAGTTTTTTGGGAATAACTTTGGGAAAAATTGGAATTTTAACACCAAAAGTCATAGCACCTCTTTCGGGATCAAGACGCACGTTTTGATGTATATATTACCGGGGTTTTCTCAAAGCTGCAGGACGAGTTACGCGCCAAAATTTGGCGGAAGAATAATAAACCCGAAGGAGAATATTAATAGATGCCTCGGAGCTGAGCACCCATGGCACTAATAATAATAAACTTTATCTATCTATCTATCTATCTATCTATCTATCTATCTATCTATCTATCTATCTATCTATCTATCTATCTATCCAAATAAAAAGATGACAACAAAAAAGAAAAATCATGGCGGTCAACTGCTCAAGACTGCTGAAATATTTTTCATCATGAACACTTTCATCAATAGGACCCACCACATAGTGACTGAATGTCACCAATACAGAGTTTCAGTGTTGTAGCGGCAGCAAAATGTCTTTTCTGTTAAATATTTTGTCTGGTGCTTTTGAATCTTGTGGGACAAGCTGATGGTCTACACCAACCACAGCTACAACGTAGTTCAGCTGCTGTGCCTGCAGCACTGGCGTCAACCTCCACCTTGTCGGGACAGCAGAAGGAAGGGTCAGCCCTGGACCACTTGTCATGGTTTGCTATGGCAGACACTTTTTGTTAGTTATGTTTTGGACTTTTTCACTTCCTGTTTTATTTTGTAATAAGGTTTCCTTGTGTGTCTCAGTGTTTTGCTTCCTGTCTTGGTCTTGTTTGTGTGGTGATTGTCTGCCCCGCCCTAATGTGTTTCACCTGTTTCAATCACCCTCGCCTCCCTTGTCTATATAGTCTTTGTGCTCCCCTTTGTCTGTGTTGGTTGGTCTGTTGATTTCTGGGTTTGTCTTCATCGGTTCACGTCTCCTGTTCATGTCTGGTTTGTCTCCAAGCTGTTCACGTCCTGTTCATCTCCGGGTTTGTCTTTGTTCTGGTCTTGTTGCCTGTTGTCATCCCCTGTGGTTCCCTGTGCCTGTTTTTGAAGTTCTTTTGTTAATTAAACATTCTGCACCCCATCCCCCTGTGTTGGCTGCATTTGGGTCCTACTTACCACAATACCCCTTGACACAACTGGAAAGAAGATCTTTAATGCCGTCAAATACATGCTGGCCCTCAAAGGTTTAGAAAGGTCCAAATGTAGAGTATTCTTTGGCTGACTTGTGATTGGGGACAATGGAGAAAAAGGTCCTGCAAAATCTTTTGTGGGAACCAGCCACACTGAAGTATCACCATAATGCACAACCAGTGGTTGTCACAGGAAACTCAAAAACAACATGATATTTGGCTAAGTTCATTTATGTCTATATCTTAGCAGGGTAAATGGACACTCGTCAGTTTTAGTGGCATTACACAATCAAATAGGTTCCCTATTTCTATGCAAACTCCACATTGGTTTGGGGATCTCTCTGTACTCTGCAGCTTTGCACTGAAAGCCTCAGGGAGCAGTTCATAGGCTGATCTGAAATGACTGGCATAACGTAAACTATTGAGTGTCTGACAACACTTTGAGCAAAGCTCTTTGTCATACAGCTGATTTATCTCTTTCCCTCCTCATCTACATATTCAAATTTCATCTAGGCCACAGGACTCGCAGCAGGATACAATGGCAGTGGTGTCTTTTAGGTTTGAGTCAAAGAACTTCCCCAGACTCTTGACTGTTCTGTTATAGAAAGGATGTTAGTTCCAGATAATGAAAAGCAGAAATTGTTGACCAACTTGCCCTTCTTCAGCACCATGGACTTTGATTTGGTAGACTTGGTAACTCATCCTAGCCCAGGTGATGAGTTTTTTTCATTTTTTTATGTAAACGAATCAGTTTATAAATGATTAACGTGAACGTGAGCGGCGTTCGCTCTCATGTTTTACAATAATTTTACAGCACACCGCATGACATCTCCATAGACACGGCTCAGCTTGGCTGGTGCCAGCGGTAGAGACGATACAGAAGCATCTGCTACTGCTGAAGCCAGTTTGTTTGAGCATCTGAAGCAGTTATATGAACAAACAAGTGAGGACTCGGACACATATTTATATACTGATTTTAAATCGAACTGATATCTATGTCAGTGCTGTACAATAATTAATTCAGTCTAGGATTGGCTATGATTTGGGGCTGGTGATGGATGGGTAGAAGGAGGTTCTATTGAAAAAGAATATCAGCCTTTATTATAAAAAGAAAAAGGAAAGGAACGAATGGACTTGAAGTAGTTCATTTTTGGAACTGTGAACTTAGTTCAAAATTTAAAAAAATAAAAGAACTATGAATGTGAACTAGTTAATTTTCATCTGAATGAACGGAACATTGAACTAGTTCTTTTTAAGTGTGAACTGGCACAACAGAGTTTTAGTGGCATAACACTATCAAATAGGTTTCCCTTTTCCTCTGCAAACTCCACATTGATTTGAGGATTTTTCTGTACTCTGCACTCGTGCACTGTGAGTCACACGGAGCAGTTCATAGGCTGATCTGGAGTGACTTTGGCACAGCAGGGAGGAACTCTTGGACCGAATTGCAAAGTGAGAGGGTCATCCAGAGACAGAAGTAAAGGCAATTGAACACAACCCCTCCTTTAGAATCGACACCATGGGCTGCATCGTCACTGAGAAACCTTCCCTCAACCAGGCTCAGTAGATGGGTGCAGAACTATTTTCTGAATTTCCACAACACCAACATCATCCAAGCTATTTTTTTTATCACAAATACCACAGTGGAGTGAACCACATGTAATAATAAATGTCAAAAATCTCATCTTAGTTCTTGCTATAACATAAACTATTGAGTGTATGTGACATGACGAGTATTTCATGAATGAACTAGTGACTGAGTCCGGACACAGTCAATGAGTGAAGCAGTGAAGTTGTGCATCCATCAGTCATGCTCCATCATCAGTGGTTAATTCATGTAAAAATTCATCACTATGCAAAAAACAGTAACATCATCACATTTATACTTTGACTTTGTAAAGGCCTAACAATCCTAAACAATTGTTTACATGTTTATTATGCTGGGGGTTTAGTGGAAGGCAGAATCAATAGATGTTGATTAATGACCAATAACATTACATCGTTTTCATTCACCTTCAAACCAAGGGGACAGATCAGACAGATTGTAGGGCTGTTATCCTGTAGCAAAAATAACATGTTACTATAATATTTATTCTGTATCAATAAACTCTGACATCAAATGTTGCTCTCCTTCTTTATATTCGTGGTGATTTCTCTAATTATCAGTTAGTGTTACTGGAAAGTGCTCTGAACTAGCAGCTGTAAAACATTACATGTGGCTTTTATCTCAGGTTATCATATCTGAATAAGAGGATAACAATGGTCAGAGTGATTGTTTGTGAAGAAATGAAACATTTCCTTACTGTATATATGAATATGATATCAATTCGATTCAATTAACATGAATCTGCAAACTCTGAGACGGGTACATTCAGTGTATTTTAAGACAACGTGAGAATAATTTCCCCCTGGTTTCAGTAATTACATCACGATCTCTTTCTACATTAAATTGGCCTCACTGGAGCCAGGCTGCAGAATCTGAAGTGTAACAATGTGTTTAATAGATTTTCTGAACCAGGGATAGAAAAAAACATAGATCACAGGGTTTAGACAGGAGTTGAAATACAACAACCAAAGCTCAATGCCTGAAGCTGATGTCCCAATCAAGTTGTTCTCAACTGCAACAATGAAACAATAATATGGGCTGTTGCACAGAAGAAATGCAGCTATAACGACACCAAGAGTCCTGGCTGCTTTCAATTCAGATTTCTTAGCTTTCACAGTCTCTGAACGCTGAAGTGTGACAGCTGCAATGTGAGAGCGCATGGCACGAGCCTGAGACACAGCCACCACAAATACTCTCAGATACAAAATTGTGATGACAACAATGGGGCCTAAAAAGGTAAAAAGAAGATCTGTAGCTGTTTCAAGATAAGTAAGTACGACTACACACTCTCCATAACAGGTGTTATACCTGTCGGGTTGTTTTAAGAACTCCCTCAGTATCCAACTGCTGTGCACAACAGAAAATATCCAACACAGACAAACACAGAATTGAACTCTTCTCAGAGTGACTTTGGTGTTGTAAAACATGGGGTCACAAATTGCCATATAGCGGTCAATTGATATGAGTACCATGTTTCCTACTGAAACACTGACAGTGAGGTAACCTAAAAAGTAATTCACAACACATATAAAGTCACCAAGGATCCAGCAGCCTCGGAAAAGGAGGATTTCACCTGGCATCTGCAGGAGACCAACAAGGAAGTCTGCGACAGCCAGAGAGAGGAGGAGGAGGTTGGTGGCAGTGTGGAGCTGCCTGAAAAGATACAATATCAACAATGAACCAATTATTACATGTAGTAGTTGTAGACATAAAAATTTTTAAGGGTTCTAATTCAAAACATATAAACTCTACTGTCACAACATGAATAAACAAATAAGAACATTACAGTTGTAAATGCACTTTCAAATATCCAGTATGCATTCATCAAAGGCAGAGACAAGAAAACATCTATGTATATTTCTATTTCTCATTTTAATCCTAGAGGAGAAGGTTAGTGGATTTACAGCAGCCAGATATGTGACAAATCATTAGTAATCATTTTGTCAATAGTGTTTTTGCTGATTATCTCAAAATCCCCATAATATATAACATATAAGCTTGTGTTCTACACATACTTATATGTTAAACATGAAGATAAAACTACTGTCTGTATGTTCTAATCTGCAAATGTTTTCATCAGCAAACAAAATGATGCCTCGCTCAAAGCCATTTCTTCATGTTTATAACTGGATACAAATAAAATATTTTTAGGTCATGCAGAGAAATATCATCTCTGCCTGAAGTGGGAGATAGAGATGATGACCAGCAGGTTCAGAACCACAGTGAGCAGAGTGATGAAGGACAGCAGACTGTAAATCAGTGTGGCCTCCAAGTAAGAGTGCATCGTCTTCCTGCAGGAGTTGTTGAGCTGAGGAAAGCAGAGTTCATCTTCCTCCAGGGCCTCCATATTCAGAGAGAGAGGAGAAGCTGCTGAGCTCTGACAGCTCTCTCAGTAAAGCTCTTGGTCTAAAGCTGATTTATATATTTCCTTCCTCCCTTCCCACATTCAAAATTAATCTAGGCTGAGTATCTCATACTAATAAAAAAGTTATCAGTTCTCTGAACTAACAGTTGCAAAGCATGGCTTTTATTTCAGGTCATCATATATTATGATAAATCACTTAAAATGATAGTCTAATAATAATAAACTTTATGTACCTATCTATCTATCTATCTATCTATCTATCTATCTATCTATCTATCTATCTATCTATCTATCTATCTATCTATCTATCTATCTATCTATCATGTTGTTAACTGTAACTACCTGATTGAAAAAAAGGTCAAACAAAAAGAGATCGACATCTTCCAATCATTGCGGTCAACTGCTCAGGACTGCTGAAATATTTTTCATCATGAACACTTTCATCAATAGGACCCACCACATAGTGACTGAATGTCACCAATACAGAGTTTCAGTGTTGCAGCGGCAGCAAAATGTCTTTTCTGTTAAATATTTTGTCTGGTGCTTTTGAATCTTGTGGGACAAGCTGATGGTCTACACCAACCACAGCTACAACGTAGTTCAGCTGCTGTGCCTGCAGCACTGGCGTCAACCTCCACCTTGTCGGGACAGCAGAAGGAAGGGTCAGCCCTGGACCACTGGAAAGAAGATCTTTAATGCTGTCAAATACACGCTGGCCCTCAAAGGTTCAGAAAGGTCCAAATGTAGAGTATTCTTTGGCTGACTTGTGATTGGTAACAATGGAGAAAAAGGTCCTACAAAATCTTTTGTGGGAACCAGCCACACTGAAGTATCACCATAATGCACAACCAGTGGTTGTCACAGGAAACTCAAAAACAACATGATATTTGTCTATGTTCACATATAGATATATATGTATATATAGTATATATCTTAGCAGGGTAAATGTAGACTCGTCAGTCTTAGTGGCATTACACTATCAGATAGGTTTCCCTTTTCCTCAGCAAACTCCACATTGGTTTGGGGATTTTTCAGTACTCTGCACTCATGCACTGAAAACCTCAGGGAGCAGTTCATAGGCTGATCTGAAATGACTGTGGCATAATGTAAACTATTGAGTGTCTGTGACATGACAAGTATTTCATAAATGAACAAGTGACTGAGTCCGGACACAGTCAATGAGTGAAGCAGTGAAGTTGTGCATCCATCAGTCATACTCCATAATGATGTAATGTATTAGGATTAAAATGGGCAACATGGATTTTACCAATGCAGCTTCTCTTATTGTTAGTGCTTATCGGTTCTGAACTTTATCAATACTCTTGTTGATTCCATATGATTAAGGTAAAGAATAGAACAAATTGAGAACAAAATTTACATTTATTTATTAAAAAACAAAACACTGTTTCTCAGTCAGTGAAAGCAAGTCACTTGTGCTTGAACTGGAATAAAACAGGTGTCAGTGCTCTGAACTAGCAGCTGTAAAACATTACATGTGGCTTTTATCTCAGGTTATCATATCTGAATAAGAGGATAACAATGGTCAGTGATTGTTTGTTAAGTAATCAAACATTTCCTTACTGTATATATAAATATAATGTCAATTCTATTCAATTAACATGAATCTGCAAACTTTGAGACATGTACATTCAGTGTATTTTAAGACAATGCGATAATAATTTCCCCCTCACAGAAAAATAACCGGTTTCAGTAAATACATCACAGTCTCTTTCTACATTAAATTGGCCTCACTGGAGCCAGGCTGCAGAATCTGAAGTGTAACAATGTGTTTAATAGATTTTCTGAACCAGGGGTAGAAAAACACATAGATCACAGGGTTTACACAGGAGTTGAAATACAACAACCAAAGCTCAATGCCTGCAGTTGATGTCGCAATCAAGTTGTTCTCAACTGCAACAATGAAACAATAATATGGGCTGTTGCACAGAAGAAATGCAACTATAACGACACCAAGAGTCCTGGCTGCTTTCAATTCAGATTTCTTAGCTTTCACAGTCTCTGAACGCTGAAGTGTGACAGCTGCAATGTGAGAGCGCATGGCACGAGCCTGAGACACAGCCACCACAAATACTCTCAGATACAAAATTGTGATGACAACAATGGGGCCTAAAAATGCAAAAAAAAGATCTGCAACTGTTTCAAGATAAGTAAGTACGACTACACACTCTCCATAACAGGTGTTATACCTGTCGGGTTGTTTTAAGAAATCCCTCAGTATCCAACTGCTGTGCACAACAGAAAATATCCAACACAGATAAACACAGTATTGAACTCTTCTCAGAGTGACTTTGGTGTTGTAAAACATGGAGTCACAAATTGCCATATAGCGGTCAATTGATATCAGGACCATGCTGCCTACTGAAACACCGACAGTGAGGTAACCTAAAAAGTAATTCACAACACATATAAAGTCACCAAGGATCCAGCAGCCTCGGAAAAGGAGGATTTCAGGTGGCATCTGCAGGAGACCAACAAGGAAGTCTGCGACAGCCAGAGAGAGGAGGAGGAGGTTGGTGGTGGTGTGGAGCTGCCTGAAATGATAGAACATCAACAATGAACCAATTATTACATGTAGTAGTTGTAGAAATAAGTGTTATTCAAGGTTATAATACTAAATGTATGACCTGTACTGAAGCTATATCACGGCATCAGTCATATAAGCACTTTTAAATAACCAGTATGCATTCATCATAAGCCGAAAAAAGAAAACATCTATGTATATTTCTACGTATCATTTTGATCCTAGAGGAGAAGGTTAGTGGATGTACAGCAGCCAGATATGTGACAAATCATTAGTAATCATTTTTTCAATTGTGTTTTTGCTGACTATCTCAAAATCCCCATAATCATACTGATCATTAGCTTTCAAAGTAACAATGATAAACATATAAGCTTGTGTTCTACACATACTTATATGTTAAACATGAAGATAAAACTACTGTCTGTATGTTCTATTCTGCAAATGTTTTCATTAGCAAACAAAATAATGCCTCGCTCAAAGCCATTTCTTCCTGTTTATAACTGGATACAAATAAAATATTTTTAGGTCATGCAGAGAAATATCATCTCTGCCTGAAGTGGGAGATAGAGATGATGACCAGCAGGTTCAGAACCACAGTGAGCAGAGTGATGAAGGACAGCAGACTGTAAATCAGTGTGGCTTCCAAGTAAGAGTGCATCGTCTTCCTGCAGGAGTTGTTGAGCTGAGGAAAGCAGAGTTCATCTTCCTCCAGGGCCTCCATATTCAGAGAGAGGAGAAGCTGCTGAGCTCTGACAGCTCTCTCAGTAAAGCTATTGGTCATACAGCTGATTTATATCTTTCCTTCCTTCCCTCCCACATTAAAAATTCATCTAGGCTGAGTATGTCAAACTAATAAAAAAGTTACCAGTTCTCTGAACTAGCAGTTGCAAAACATAACGTAATGGCTTTCATTTCAGGTCATCATATATTATGATAAATCACTTAAAATGATAATTCTAACTAGAAAATTCCAGGGAAATTTTGAGTGCCACGGGGGCTACTGCCGGGATGAGTACATGATTTATTTCCAGTGTTCAAAAGTCACCCTGATCATATTCTGGTTTTGAGAAATGTCTTGATATAAAAGACTCTGATATAAAACAATGTCACATCCCTCCATCATGTATTATGTGGGAAATATCTCATATTCTGTGGTGTTTTTTTTAATAAAACAAGAGGCAACATGTCTTCAAACTGGCATTTAAAGGGTTAAAATCCTAAAAACTAATAAACATTTTGTAGGTTTGAGCAGAACTGAAGTGGTTTAAGAGATTTATGCAAAAAAAAGCAGAAAAAAATATTGATATATGATGATTTTATAGCATTTTCTTTGTGTGTCCTTTTTTGGACGCAAGGAACCCCAGAGGGAACAAAATGTGTTACCAGTGTATAATAGACCAGTAACAGTAACTGACATTAGATTTTTAAAAAATATCAAAAAAGACACTTTCTTGCAGAAATCCATACCTTCAGCTGTAACACAGCCAAAATGATCAGCAAATCAAAAAAGAAAAGTGAAGAAAATGTCCAAAAAAGGACAGAGGGACCCCTGAAGGTTAATAAATCCCACGAATCGCTATTTAAATTACCACTATTATGTTTTTTTCTGTGCTAAATTTAACATTACTGGGGAGGAGAGCAACGCGACTAGAAGTGACAGCGAGAGAGGGCTAGTAGCTTCTCCTCTCCTCTGTCTCAGCGGAGACCGTCACAACTTCATTCACTCATTTAACAAAACAAGACCTAACTAAATGTAATTTAAGACCTAACATGCGGCTAATGTAAAGCTAGCGGAGCTTGGAGAGTTGGTTATCTGGTTGCTAGGCGCACGCAGGCACGCACACAGGTCAGGAGCTGCCGTTGCCATTGCAATGTGAAAATCTGCCCAGAATATGGCTTCTACATGGCTTCAAACAACTGCAAATTATGAGAAAACTGTTACTTCTTTTCAAAAACCGAAAACACCGTGAGAGACACTGAAGCCAGAAGTTTCTACAGTCTCTATTTTATTCAGATATTCCTTAAAATGAGTGAGTAAGCTCAGTGCGAAGACAGAGTGAGATTCTTTTGAAAAAAAAAGGCGATTACATTAGGTGTCAATGAGATTGAGACAGGTATTGCTGCCGGACTCGGCACCCCCGTTTAAATTTTGTGCAGACCCTGCCAGTCAAAGTTACATTTTATGAATCCCAACAACTATGTCTACATTTTCAGAAAGAATTATTTGTCTCCTTTTTACGGTTTGGCCGTGAGCTCGAGTTAAAAATAAAAATAAAGGTTATTTTTTTACTGCTTCACGCACTCTAGCCAACTGACGCTTTCACTCTAACTTTGAAGAAAAAGTGATTTGCACTCCTCCTTTGAGTGCTCACAGTTTGAAAAGTTTACATGTTATGTAAAACAGTTCCTGTCTTTTTGAGAGAGCAGAAGTTTTCCTCCGTTTCATAGTTTGAATCACATTTCTACGTGCAGGTATGAGAGAGCTGGGTGACTCAGAAAAAAGGTGCAATTTTGTAGAAAAAAGGTGAAATTTTGTGGGTTTCTAAAGAAAATTCCAATGCATTCCTAATGCATTATTTATTCCCAACCACAGCTACAACGTAGTTCAGCTGCTGTGCCTGCAACACTGGCGTCAACCTCCACCTTGTCGGGACAGCAGAAGGAAGGGTCAGCCCTGGACCACTGGAAAGAAGATCTTTAATGCTGTCAAATACATGCTGGCCCTCAAAGGTTCAGAAAGGTCCAAATGTAGAGTATTCTTTGGCTGACTTGTGATTGGGGACAATGGAGAAAAAGGTCCTGCAAAATCTTTTGTGGGAACCAGCCACACTGAAGTATCACCATAATGCACAACCAGTGGTTGTCACAGGAAACTCAAAAACAACATGATATTTGGCTAAGTTCATTTATGTCTATATCTCAGCAGGGTAAATGGAGACTCATCAGTTTTAGTGGCATAACACTATCAAATAGGTTCCCTATTCCTCAGCAAATTCCACATTGGTTTGGGGATTTTTCTGTACTCTGCACTCATGCACTGAAAGCTTCAGGGAGCAGTTCATAGGCTGATCTGAAATGACTGTGGCATAACATAAACTATTGAGTGTCTGTGACATGACGAGTATTTCATAAATGAACAAGTGACTGAGTCCGGACACAGTCAATGAGTGAAGCAGTGAAAAACAGTAACATCATCACATTTATACTTTGACTTTGTAAAGGCCTAACAATCTTAAACAACTGTTTACATGTTTATTATTCTGGGGGTTTAGTGGAAGGCAGAATCAATAGGTGGTGATTAATGACCGATGACCTTCAAACCCAGGGGACAGATCAGACAGATTGTGGGGCTGTAGCAAACAACATTTTAATAAGATATTTATTTTGTATCAGTGAGCTCTGACATCAAATGTTGCCTTCCTTTTTATTTGTGGTGGTTTCTCTAATTGTGTGTTTGTGTTACTGGAATTGTTTTACAGTAAAAACATTTTTGTACAGCTGGTGTAACTGGTACAAATGTAGCTCCACAAGTATCCCCTAGAACATTTGCAGATTAAAGAGGGAAGTGTAATATTATAATACTGTAATGTTTTAGGGTTAAAATGGGCAACATGGATTTTACCAATGCAGCTTCTCTTATTGTTAGTGCTTATCGGTTCTGAACTTTATCAATACTCTTGTTGATTCCATATGATTAAGGTAAAGAAGAGAACAAATTGAGAACAAAATTTACATTTATTTATTAAAAAACACTGTTTCTCGGTCAGTGAAAGCAAGTCACTTGTGCTTGAACTGGAATAAAACAGGTGTCAGTGCTCTGAACTAGCAGCTGTAAAACATTACATGTGGCTTTTATCTCAGGTTATCATATCTGAATAAGAGGATAACAATGGTCAGTGATTGTTTGTTAAGTAATAAAACATTTCCTTACTGTATATATGAATATAATGGCAATTCTATTCAATTAACATGAATCTGCAAACTTTGAGACATGTACATTCAGTGTATTTTAAGACAATGCAATAATAATTTCCCCTTCACAGAAAAATAACTGGTTTCAGTAAATTCATCACAGTCTCTTTCTACATTAAATTGGCCTGACTGGAGCCAGGCTGCAGAATCTGAAGTGTAACAATGTGTTTAATAGATTTTCTGAACCAGGGGTAGAAAAACACATAGATCACAGGGTTTACACAGGAGTTGAAATACAACAGCCAAATCTCAATGCCTGCAGTTGATACCCCAATCAAGTTGTTCTCAATCGCAACAATGAAACAATAATATGGGCTGTTGCACAGAAGAAATGCAACTATAACGACACCAAGAGTCCTGGCTGCTTTCAATTCAGATTTCTTAGCTTTCACAGTCTCTGAATGCTGAAGTGTGACAGCTGCAATGTGAGAGCGCATGGCACGAGCCTGAGACACAGCCACCACAAATACTCTCAGATACAAAATTGTGATGACAACAATGGGGCCTAAAAAGGTAAAAAGAAGATCTGCAGCTGTTTCAAGATAAGTAAGTACGACTACACACTCTCCATAACAGGTGTTATACCTGTCGGGTTGTTTTAAGAAATCCCTCAGTATCCAAGCGCTGTGCACAACAGAAAATATCCAACACAGATAAACACAGTATTGAACTCTTCTCAGAGTGACTTTGGTGTTGTAAAACATGGGGTCACAAATTGCCATATAGCGGTCAATTGATATGAGCACCATGTTTCCTACTGAAACACTGACAGTGAGGTAACCTAAAAAGTAATTCACAGCACATAAAAAGTCACCAAGGATCCAGCAGCCTCGGAAAAGGAGGATTTCACCTGGCATCTGCAGGAGACCAACAAGGAAGTCTGCGACAGCCAGAGAGAGGAGGAGGAGGTTGGTGGTGGTGTGGAGCTGCCTGAAAAGATACAATATCAACAATGAACACAATGTTAGATGTAGGCTAGCAGGTGTAAAAACAAGTGTTAATGACAGTTATAATTCTAAATGTATGAACTGTATTGTAACAACATGAATAAATAAATCAGATCATTACAGTTGTAAAAGCACTTTCAAATAACCAGTATGCGTTCATCAAAGGCAGAAACAAGAAAACATCTATGTATATTTCTATTTCTCATTTTAATCCTAGAGGAGAAGGTTAGTGGATGTGCAGCAGCCAGATATGTGACAAATCATTCGTAATCATTTTTCCAATAGTGTTTTTGCTGACAATCTCAAAAGCACCATAATCATACTGATCATTAGCTTTCACAGTAACACTGATAAACATATAAGCATGTGTTCTACACATGCTTATATGTTAAGCATGAAGATAAAACTACTGTCTGTATGTTCTAATCTGCAAATGTTTTCATCAGCAAGCAAAATGATGATAATTTTGTAGGCCATGCAGAGAAATTCTATCTCTGCCTGAAGTGGGAGATAGAGATGATGACCAGCAGGTTCAGAACCACAGTGAGCAGAGTGATGAAGGACAGCAGACTGTAAATCAGTGTGGCCTCCAAGTGAGAATGCATTGTCTTTCTGCAGGAGTTGTTGAGTTGGGGAAAGCAGAGTTCATCTTCTTCCAGGGCCTCCATATTCTGAGAGAGAGGAGAAGCTGCTGGGCTCTGTCAGCTCTCTGAGTACAGCTCTTTGGCATACAGCTGATTTATCTCTCTCCTTCCTCCCCTCCCACATTCAAAATTCAACTATTCAGAGGGCTGACTATGTCATACTTTCCTCATATCTAACTACCTGTTGACAATGTTAACTGTAACTACACGATTAAAACAATGTCAAATAAAAAGATTTAAAACAAACATGGAGGTGGTCTACTCAGGACTGCTAAAACATTTTCCCACATCTTCTTTTCTGATTTTTATAATGAAAACTTTCATCAATAAATCCAACCACATGGTGACTGGCCAGTGCCAATACATAGTTTCAGTGTTGCAGTGGCAACAACAAGATGTATTTTCTGTTAAATATTTTTCTGGTGCTTTAGAAACTTCTAGTACAAGTAGCTGATGGTCTATACCAACCACATCTTCCTTCAGTAGTACAGCTGCTTTGCCTGTAGCACTGGCGTCAACCTCCAAATTGAAGGGACAAAGAACAGGGAGAAGGCCCTCAAAGGCCCAAATTTCAGATATCACAAGCCTTGAGACTCTTTTGGGTTAAATCGGTATTTTGACAACTATCTCGGTTTACACAAAATCGCAGTTTATGCTTTGAGTCATTTTTAGACCGTTTCAGACTTTATCATGGGTGTTTTTCTTGTTTCATAGAAAGTGTCTACCTTAGCACAGAGACTTACAGAATTTGAATAGTGAGCCTCAAAGTGATGGGAGTGCCCTCCACCTCCCCCACTGACTACAATACAAATTCAGAGCTGATTTCCAGAAAAAAGCAGAAGTGACTCTTTTTGTAACTCACTCCTGTGTCCAAATTTTTGGCTGTAGAAACACCAAAACCAGATGTGCAGTGCATGCAGGTCTTGTGCCAGTCATGGTCTGCTCATGGTTCTGATAGGAGTTACAATTTTTTCACAAATAGCAGTCGTCGAAGAGGCTCGCCAAGTCAAAATCACACCCAGTTCTGTGTCTTCCAGCTAGACACAGGTGTTCGAACCAACAAAGTGCAAAACAAATTCAGGAGCTGATTTCCAGAGAAAAGCAGAAGTGACCCTTTTTAGTAATTCCTCCATAACGCGATTGATCGGAGCAGAGAGGAGGAGCCTCCAACTCCACAGCCGGCTTCTCCTATTGGTGTGACAATGATCCTGCCAGTCCTCACCACAGCTGCAGCTGTTTAAGCATTCAGAGGAAAAGAGTTTAAGAGCCCGGCCCGCACATCATTAGTGGCAGCTGAAATGATAGGCAGCTCGCCTCTGTACCTCCTTTGTGAACGTGTTTGTAATTTGTGATTTGGTTTGAGATGCTGGTAGTGATTGTTGGGGACTGGGCTAAGTTTAAAATTCTGATTGTGCATCACACCCTTAGAAAAAGACTGTTGGACACATTAAGAACAGGGGTGCCGCCTCTTGTGTTTTTGGGTTGGTTAGAATCGCATAGTTAGGCTCTTTTTTTGCCTCCTGTTCCCCTACTTCAGTTATACTTTTGCCTTGTTAGTATATTTGTTTACTTATTTACCCTCCTGGTTACGCAATAAATTTGATTTACCAATAACACCTGGTTTTATGTTGCTTCCCTTTTCCCAGCTGCTTCCCCTAGCTGGGTCGTAACATAAAGACTGTGCAATACGGTGACTGAGATAACAATGCGCCATGACTGTTTTTATATATGGACACCAAAAGCCATCATGACTGCGGTGGCTCTGTGAGCAGTCATGATGGCTTTTGGTGTCCATCCGGTCAGTAAGTGAAATACTCTGTGAGTAAATATCCCGGGCTGTTATATTTTCTTTGCTTGCAGAAATCCACTGCCAGGTACTGCGCCTAAATCCCACAGCGTGGGAGGTTTTACTTTCTCAGCAAAGGGGTTCCTCAAAGGGTTTATATCTTGCTGCTTCATGTGAACAGTGTGATATCTACTGACCTGAATGCAAAATGGGCAAGTACAAACATTTGTATGTCACAAATTGTGTTATATTTGAAGTATATGTTTATATATTGTCAAAGCAAATCAAAATGTTTTCTATGCATCAAATGTGTCAATATTTGTCAAGTTAAGCTCAATGTTTTGGTTTTAATTTAAGTGTCAAAACTGTAAGTTGGTTTGCAATGTGGGCAAAGAACATGTAACTTTACTTTTAAATGTCAGCTTTGGTGTTTGGTTGTGCTGTAAAGTTGCAATATAAGATGTGGCCAGAACTTTATTTTAAAATGTTCAAAAAATGAATTAACACTATCAACAGTGTGTGAAGCAGCCACAGTGATTATGTCATGATCAAGACCTCCATCTGTTTTACTTGAGAGATATCTACTGAAATGTGCATGCTTACCAGCCAGCCCCAACCTGTCCTGTGTTGTAATACCACTTTGTGACACTAGAGGCTGTATGAGTCAGTGGCGCGTCAAGTCTGCCCTCAGTCCCACAAAGAAGAACAACTGTTGTACAGTTAGTGACGTCAGTAACTTTAGGTTCATTTTGTAACCGATGACTGTAACCTGAGATTGTATGGACCCAGCAGACCGAGTGAATACACGTCGATCGGTTCACCATGTTGTAACCACTTTACATTACTGTTAGGAGATCAGCCATGATTGAAAGTGCACTAGGTCTTTACATTTCTCAGGATATTTCAGCATACCTCTGTCTTTATCAGGACCTGAGCCAGTACAGATACAATACCGCCTCCACCTGTTTCACCAACGGCAGAGAGTCCAGACACAGTGAGGAGGGTCCAGGTGAGTAACATGCTATCATTCACTTTTAAAAGTAAGACTTGTCTATACCACTGTGATTAAATCAGACCCATAGTGTACACATGTTCATGTACATGTTGTATACATGTACTGCTGATTCTTAATAATGAATATACCGCTGCCTATATTGTGTATTTTGCAGTATATCCATATTTGTACTACTCAATTTGTTGGTTATATAGTGTGTGTACATTGAAGTCTTATCACACCTATAGTTGTTTACCCTTTATTTCCTAGCATTTACACTTTATAATATAAAAAAGTAATATTCAAACTGTGTTTATTTTTGAATATTCACATCTATCCTCAGTATTTATTGCACACACACACACAATAATAACGATAATGTTTGAATATAAATAACTTGTTTGATCTAAACAAATTGTCGTATCACATGTTTGTCTGTGTCAGGACCAGAATTCCAGTCTAATCTTCACCAATAATGGACCAGCACCAGCCTTTTCTTCTGCATCTGGCCTCATCAATTATCAATTACATTACATCAACACCTTGTGGTATTATCCCTGTACATAACAGATGTTGTCTATACTGTGATCTTTTGAACATCCCCTAATCAATACCTTTTGTTTTGTCATTGTAAAACCTTTTCATACATAGTTGTAGTATTGTTTTCATTGTTTTATTTTTTTGTATACGTATCTATGTATATTTCAACTATAAAATGTTAAGATGAGTTAAAATTATTCTGTTTAACATTTATTTTTCCAAGTCATTTCACTCTATTTTACAATGCAGGTCTGTTGTAATGTGTTGCAATAACTCTCAATAATGCACTGCGATTATATCTTTTGCATTTAAAAAAAAAAAAAAAAAAACAAGTCTCTATGACATGGATGAAATTGAAAGCAATGTCTTTTGTGCAGATTGAAACATGAGGAGTGAAGTACACGCACCAAGCAGCAGGAACATTCAAAAGTTCTCTAGGAATTTTCTAGTTATTATTATCATTATTATTATTATTACATGTTTTAGGATAAAATGGGTGATAAGGATTTTATTGATACAGCCTCTCTTATTGATAGTGCGTATTGGTGCCGAACTATATCAATACTCTTATTCTATTTGGTTTATGGACAAAAAAAAGATAAAAATGTCAAGATTTACATTTGTTTATTTAAAAAAACAAAACACAGTTTCATAATCAGCAAAATAAGTCACTGGTGCTTGAACTGGAAAGGTGCCAGTTCTTAGCTGCAAAACATGACGTGGCTTTTATCTCATGTAATCATAGTATCATTCGGGGATAACAATATCTGAGTGATTGTGATTGAAATCATGAAATTCAGTCATTTTCCATACTGTACCCTGAAACCTGGCTCCTATTCAGAGCTAAGATTTAGCAGGTATCCCCATAGGTATCCAGGTGTTACTGGATACACATGTTGCCATAATTCCCCCCCAACAACAGCATTTTTCTTTCAAAGTTTTCCTTCAAATTGGATGACTGTAGTCAGATTGCACAGAATATGCATGTGTAATCACAAGCAAATAACATTGTCTGGTAGAGACAGATATACAGATCTGGTCTTCTGGCCAGTTGTCATGTCTGCAGTCTTCCCCATATTGAACCGAACTCAGCTTAAAACACTCATGCCCTGTAAAATTTGGGCTGATTTCTTCACAGTATTCTAATTTTTTTAATTCCTGTTTTTCGTGGGTTTTATGAGCTGGAAGCCCAAATTATGTAAAAATAAACAAATAAATATTTGAAATCGTTTAAATTGTGGGCCCTGACTCTATAATCTATGAAAGTTTAACTTTTTGAATGGAATTATGGAAATTAAACAACTTTTCCATGATATTCTAATTTTTTGGAAAGGGTCTGTATATGTAAATTCATAGTCGATCAACATACAGTAATTTTGTCAATGTTTTAAAAATTATTTTCACAGCTTTGAGCTGTGTGGATTGAGTGTATTGAAGATAATATAGGAATAATTTCCCCCTCACAAGAAAATAACTGGTTTCAGTAAATCCATCACAGTCTCTTTCTACATTAAATTGGCCTCACTGGAGCCAGGCTGCAGAATCTTAAGTGTAACAATGTGTTTAATAGATTTTCTGAACCAGGGGTAGAAAAACACATAGATTACAGGGTTTAGACAGGAGTTGAAATACAATAGCCAAAGCTCGATGTATGCAGTTGATGCCCCTATCAAATTGTATTCAGCTGCAACAATGAAACAATAATATGGACTGTTGCACAGAATGAATGCAGCTATAACAACACCAAGAGTCCTGGCTGCTTTCAATTCAGATTTCTTAGCTTTCACAGTCTCTGAACGCTGAAGTGTGACAGTTGCAACGTGAGAGCGCATGGCACGAGCCTGAGACACAGCCACCACAAATACTAGCAAGTACAAAATTGTGATGACAACAATGGGGCCTAAAAAGGTAAAGAAAAGGTCAGCAGATGTTTCAACATAACTAAGTACGACTACACACTCTCCATAACAGGCGTTATACATGTTGGGTTGTTTTAAGAAAATTCTCAGTATCCAAGCGCTGTGCACACCAGAAAATATCCAACACAGACAAACACAGTATTGAACTCTTCTCAGAGTGACTTTAGTGGAGTAAAACATGGGGTCACAAATTGCCATATAGCGGTCAATTGATATGAGCACCATGTTTCCTACTGAAACACTGACAGTGAGGTAACCTAAAAAGTAATTCACAGCACATATAAAGTCACCCAGCATCCAGCAGCCTCCCAACACATGGATTTCAGCTGGCATCTGCAGGAGGCCCACAAGGAAGTCTGCGACAGCCAGAGAGAGGAGGAGGAGGTTGGTGGAGGTGTGGAGCTGCCTGAAATGAGAGAATTTCAACACAAACACACTGTTAATTGTAGCAGTTGTAAAAATAAGTGTTAATAACAGTTATAACTCTAAATGCATGAACTGTACTGTAACAACATGAATAAATATATTACAGCATAGCAGTTGTAAAAATATTTCAAATACCTCATATGCATTAATCAAAGGCCTAAACACTATATTTCTACAGTATATATCAAGTGACAAGTAACAATCATAAACACAGAAGTATATCACATCGACACCCTCTTAAAATAATGGCCTAAGTCATTTTTTCAGGTTTTTCAGGAAACACAAAAAACTCAACAAAAGAGTCACACTTTTGACATAGGCCATTATACAACCGGGGGTAGAATTGCATGTTCCCCTCAACTGAGGATTCAGGCGATTTTACCAGAGGTGGCCAGCATCATGAGGGGGTGATTTAGGCAAAAAAAACATTTTTGTCAAAACATGACTTAGGCCATTATTTTAGGAAGGTGACGACATGTTAAACACAAAAATAATATGAATGTGTTGTAATCTGTAAATGTTTTCATCAGCAGGATGATAGAAATATTTTAAGAAAAACATTTTTTAGGCCATGCAGAGAAATTCTATCTCTGCCTGAAGTGGGAGATAGAGATGATGACCAGCAGGTTCAGAACCACAGTGAACAGAGTGATGCAGGAGAGCAGACTATGAAGAATCGTGTCTTCCGATTGAGAGTGCATCGCCTTCCTGCAGGAAGCGTTGTGGTATTGGGGATAGCAGAGTTCGTCTCCTAGCTGGCCCCCCATATTCAGAGAGAGAGAGAGAGAGAGAGAGAGAGAGAGAGAGAGGAGAAGCTGCTGAGTGCTCACAGCTTTCTGAGTGAAACCCTTTGTCATACAACTGATTTATCTCTTTCTTTCTCCCCTGTCAAATGCAAATTCCATATTATCAGAAGGCCAAATCCCAGTATGTCAAACTCTGGCTCCCTGTGTTATTGAACGTAGTCAGGCAAAGTAAATTGTAAATCTTTAAAAAGTAAACAGACAAAATAATAATGTTTTATTTATTGCATTTTTTTTTCAAAAGGCTACGCCTGCACATTGATTCCTGGAAACAGTGCCACGCTTTTCTTTCCTTTTTGTTTGTTTTTTTTTCATTTGGTGGCAGAAAATTCCCACATATTGGAACAATTCATAATTAAGCTAATACAGGCTCCTCACAAACCACCGCACCCCGCAATTTCCACTCCAGTATTGAGTCTCTTTCCTACAAAATAGACCATGGATAGTCATGTCACATCATTTCCACCTGTTGTGCGAGATCCCTGTGACTGCAACAAGGGCCGCACAGGTGGACTGTGTATGTACATTAACAATAACAGGTGTACAAGCATCATGTAGCCATCATTGCACTGTTCCACTAACTTAGAATTACTGGCACTAGACCCTTCTACCTACCATGGGAGCTTTCTGGTGTTATTGTCACAGCTGTATATAGCCCACCAGATGCTAACACAAATGTAGTACTTGGTTATCTGCTGACTGCAATAGAAATGGCAGAATGCTTATCCTTAGGGGGTTTTCATTGTAGCTGGAAACTTTAATTACACCAATTCAAGGACTGCAATATCAAGAGGAGAAAACACACTGGTCAAGTCTACTCTGGCCTGACTAACTGGATGTAGGTTGTTGGTATATGCCTGCCATTGTGGACCTATTTCAGCTGACATTCTCCCTTCCTTCCATTTTCTCTGCCCGTTTCCATTTTCAGGCAAGACATATGTCTCCATGACGTCTCCATGGCACATACACTGCTGTCTGCTCACAATACAATTATGCAATATGTGTATTCCATGCAGTTCAAGTTGTGCAACCCTGTCGGTTATGACCCAGGACCCAGAGCTCATGAGGTGGTTGATGGTTATGGATATGAGAAACTCTTCCAGAGGTCGGACTTACAGACAGGGGCCTGGGCCAGACGTTTCCAGTTCACCCTCACTACTCATTTGGGTTTGCTTGGTGATCAGTTAACAGCTCTGTACCTCTCTTCAACTGAGTGTTCAAGACATGTTGCAGCAGATCAGATGATACAACCACAAATTCGATCATTGATCTTATGCCTAAGGTTTTAAGGTGCCTAGTACACTTATGAACTACCTTATGCTCAATCATGGTGTTTGTTCTGCCAAATCCATGGCTAGCAAACAAGTCCAATAACAAAACACCACTCCGGTTCAGATCAGGCGGGCCATTCCCCCAAATCTACCCCCTCCAGGTTTCTTCGTCATTGTCCACATGAACATTGAAGTCCCCCAGAAGAACTACAGAGTCCCCGGGTGGTGCCCCTTTCAGGACTCCACCCAAAGACTCCAAGAAGCCCGGGTAGGCCTGAACTGCTGTTCAGTGCATAAACACAGACAGCAGTCAGAGCCTTCCCTCAGTGACTTCCAGCTAATGAAGCGACCCTCTCGTTCTCTGGTAGGAACCCAAACCCAGCGGCGTTCAACTGAAGGCTCCTGAGTACCTGGATTGAGTCCAGCACCTCTACAGGAGTTTGGTTGCAGTGACAGTGCTGTGCGGGGAGGTGACAACACAGCTCCCAGGATTACTGAGACACACAAACCCCTCTGCCACGTTAAGGTGGCGATTCATAAAGGGGATCATACATATTTGAAATCTAAAATTGTTTTTCCATCAATTCTACCTGTGGAGGTATTTACAGTAAACGGTCAATTTATAGTTACAACATTAGTCTGTTGAACTGAACTGTCTTATATCAGTCGATCAATTCAAGAAAAACATTCTACTGATCCAAAGAATTGTTAATGGAATACTCTATGAGTAAGTCACTTTCTCAAGATGAGGGAAATGAGTGATACATGGGTAATGGCTGCTTTCCCATGAGCAGCATGGTCTGCCACAACAGCAGCAGGGTTAAGGTCAGACATTCAGTTGTTAAGGTGAAGGTTAAGGTTCTAATAATGCCCCCCCTACAGTTTGGATCAAGGCCTGTATGTTTACTGTTTGCACCTTTTATGCTCCTTTACCGATACGATTTCCCCTTGTTATAACTGCTTCCTGTTTTAGCTCCTGCAGCCACTTGCACAACTGCAGTTAATAATCAAGATTAGAGTCGACCAAAACAGTTTCTTGCAAAATAAATATTACCAAATGCACGTCTTTATGATTTAAAGATAGAAATGTTGTTATGTTCTGTTGATTATATAATTTCTGACAGGAGAAAACAAAACAAAAGCTAAAATATGTTTTGGTTTTGAAAACCAAAATAAGAAAATGTTATACCTTCACACTTAATGTATGAATCAGATTAGGAGAAATTGAGTTTTGCACTAGTGCATGTTTCTGGCTTGAGCTGAACATGAAAATACCACATACACTGCCACATGAAGAACACATGCTGTTTGGCCTTGAGTTGTTTGAGGTGATAGTATATTTATTCCTGTGCTACTCCTAACTTTCAAAGTTGAGATCGACTTGACCATGTAGTGAACTATTTACCAAGAAACAGGGAATCTTGAGGTGGATTAAACTCGGGCCCAGTCTTATTGCTCTTAGGATTTTCAATTAATTTTATGTTTAAACAATACTCTCATCTTAAACCAAAAGGGAGTTAGAGATTTTCTAAAACAAAGCTACAGGAGAGGGGAAACTATCCTCAATCACTATAACACAACTGATCTTACATTGACTTCATGTTTAAATGATTGTGTGCTTATGTTTATGTTTAAATTGTTATTACCAAAGTATATTCACACATTCATGTATATACACACACATACATACAGGCACAGTATGCCGCTAATAGATGCAGTTTGATAGCAGAATGATTGATCAAGAGTTTAATGTCTACACACATATACAGTAAAGTTAAAGAACAATAACAGGTTTTCACTTGAGCCTCGATTTTTGTGCTGAAGAACATAAGCCATAAACTAATGCCTTTTACATTTAATAAAGAACAGTTCTAATACCCCTGTGTTTCACTATAGTAGTTTAGTATCACGGGAGCCAGGCTTCAGTATCTGAAGTGTCAGAATGAGTTTTATACATTTTCTGAACCAGGGGTAGAAAAAAGCGTAGATAACAGGGTTCAAACAGGAGTTAAAATGCGCCAGCCAGAGCTCAAAGGCTACAGATGAAGCATCGATTGAAGTGTCTTCGCCTGCCAGAGCGGGGAAGTAGTACGGACAGAAACAAACCAGAAACACAACCACAACAATGCCAAGAGCCCTGGCTGCCTTCATTTCCATTTTCTTCACAGTTACAGTCCCTGAACGTTGGGTTGCTGCAATGTGCGAGCGCATGGCTCGAGCCTGAGACACAGCCACCACAAACACTCTCAAATACAGAACTATAATGAGAGTAATGGGTATAATAAAGGTGAAAACAAGGTCGACAACCCCCGCAGTGTTGTTGATGACAACCACACACTCTCCAAAACAGGAGTTAGACCTGCCTGGTTGTTGCAGGTGATCATGTAAGAGGAGAATCCTATAGAAAACAGAGCAAAGCCAGCACAAACACACACTGATTTGTACTTTTGTCTTAGTGACTTTGGTGGGGTAACGCAGAGGGTCACAAATAGCAATGTAGCGGTCGGCTGATATGAGCACCATGTTGGCCACTGAGGCAGAGGTGATGACGTAGTCTACAACGTAATACAGAGTGCACAGAATGTCGCCGAGAAACCAGCATGCCTCTATGTAGATGATTTCAACGGGCATCAGCACGAAGCCCACAAGAAGGTCTGAGACAGCCAGAGAGAGGAGAAGGAGGTTGGTGGGAGTGTGGAGCTGCCTGGAGAGGGAGAGTAGCATCACTAAACATACTGTAATCATCCAGCCATATCACATTATTTCATTAGTTTCTGCAATTAGAGACTTAATAATTGTCAAACAAGCACAAAATAACAGATCAAAGTTAAGTTACTTCTATGAATTATAACATTTTAGATTATTATCTCTGCCTGAAGTGGGCGATGGAGATGATGACCAGCAGGTTAAGAGCCACAGTGATAAGAGAAATGGTGGAAAGCAGAACATAAATCAGCATGGCCTCGGTGTGCGGCTGTGTGGGCTTTTTGCAGGAGGAGTTCAGTCGTGGAAAGCAGAGGTCAGCTCCGTCCAGGGCTTCCATCATCATCGGAGAGGAGAGGCTGCCGAGCTCTGGCAGCTTTCTGGCCACAACTCTTTGTCATTCAGCTCTTTTATCTTCTTCCTCCCTCTTCCTCGGCCACACTACAGCTCACGTTTCCCTTACTTAGAGACTCCATCCTCCATCCTCCCTCAAGATTTCTGTCATGTTTTTTTTTTCATATCCGTCCTCTCTGTCCTTTTTTCATCCTTCTCCTCACATTTCAACAATATTCCTATATTCCTACATCAATACTGGTAACCGAGCCCGAGATTTAGAGTGTAGTTTTGTCGTATGAATACAGTCGTCATAAAAAAATTACAGGTTGCTACT
The DNA here is from genome assembly GCF_021018895.1 of Seriola aureovittata. Lineage (NCBI taxonomy): Eukaryota > Metazoa > Chordata > Actinopteri > Carangiformes > Carangidae > Seriola > Seriola aureovittata. The sequence goes on along the minus strand of NC_079374.1, from coordinate 3,978,061 downwards.
GGTACTTACAGTAAGTACAGTGGAGGAAAACAACACCATGGGGAACAAGGTTTGTTCAAGAGTTGACTGTCCCGGCCGACATTTCGTCTGTTTCTGCGTCGGCCGATATCAAGTCTGCAACTTGTCCCCAGTCTCTACCAATGCCCTACCTGATCTCCAGTCAGCAGCCCCTGCTGACACACAACCAGACCTGGGTCATTTGCCCAGGATCCTCAGCTCCATTCTTCGGCTCCCAGTCCACCTGCCCTTCCTGTGTTCTGCTACCAGCAATCGTGACAATGATACTACAACAAAAGCTGCTGGATGGTGCAGGTGTAGTCGAGCTACTGGCCGATGCATCCACAGACACTGGACATTGGGTGTTAAATTCCAACAGGTTGCTTTCAGTCTGTTTCAGTTCCTGTAACCACAACAGCAAAAAAGGGCTTGTGAGAGACACAGATAACATCATAATTAACTGTGTAACTTAATTTTGACTTAATAGGATCAACCAGAAAGCCTAAAGTCATTTGTACATGTTTTTGTACCATTTAATGCCCGTGGTACCAAATCAGAAATCCTGCGTAGCTCCAACTTTATGAGTTAGAGGCTGATAGAAACCGTTTGTCCACTCACCTGGCCGCACAGTCTGAACAATATGATGTGAACGCAATATTTGGCAGAGGCCGTACCATGTTAGATTTATGGGTGCATCCATTTTATCAATGGACCCAACTGTTGAAACTGTTTCTATAGCAGCTCCAACGTCCATCATGAACTGACCCAACAGCCACAACAACCTTTAAACTCCTTTCATACAGTTATGTTGTGATCATATGATCATTTTATAAAACGTATTAGATCATAATCACCAGACAGTTTTCTCATGTTATGTTTGGGCATAAAAACATTATATTATAACAGTAATGTGTCCTGGTCACTCAGGATTGTGGACACACCTCACTGTCATATTATAACCCACCCTTGCTGCCAATTTGTCCTAGTGGTCGTTCGTGGTATTGTAGTGAAAAAAATCGTTTGCAGCCTGAAAAGCATTTTCTTTTTGATCACAATGATAAAATTTATATCTATAAGACTGTGAAACTAAACAAGGAGGTTATTAATCTTTGTATGAATTTTTAAACCATGAAGGTTTTATGTTTGTAAAACTCTTGAGGCTGGAAAAACATGTTATGTGTGTGACGTCATCCCAATGTGAAGTCTGTGAGCCAGGTTAACATTTATTTATTTATTTTTTGGCTTATGCGCCGTGTGACTGGGCTCCATCTCTGAGTCCGGTATCCAGTTCTTATAATAAATCAGTGGTTATAAAAACAATATTTCTTCAAACTGTTCACAGCAAAGTTTGTGGATTATCTAAACAGACACAGTGTTCTTATGATTAGTGCCAAAAACAACAAAATATTGTGCACGAGGATGATATCTAAAAACAAATAGACCACTTGTGGTAAATGTCTAAAATGTTTTCTTGTGCTTTGGCTGAACTGATCAGTGGAGCAATGATTGCATCACTTGCTGGTGTATTGAGGTTGCATCAGAAATTTTTCTGCACGTGACAAATACAATCTCCCCTGAAAGAAAATCTCTGTAGAATCTTTTGTTTCTTTAACACCAACTGTATCTAGTTTTGGTGCAAAGACATTACATCATGTTTGTTTTCATTACACTGGCGTCATTATCTGACACTCAGGTGTGTAAACGTTGCTAGCCACAGAGGTGCACAGCCATTAGCAGCAGCTAACACACTATGCCCAGAGGCAAATTAAATGTTAAAGGAAAGTTTGTTTCCGCTTGAGAATAATCTCTTCTCACTTGTTACTTCTGAGGTGTGTGTGTGTGTGTGTGTGTGTGTGTGTGTGTGTGTGTATACATGTGTTTCTATGGTTGTGTGAAAAACTTTGGTTTGAGACCATTGTTGTGAGGACATTTTGGCCTTGGTTTGAGGGTTAAGACTTGGTTTTAGGGTTCAGGTTTGAACTAGCTTTAGCGTTTGGGTTTTATGGTGAGGGACAACACTAAAGCTTCAGTGCAGTAGGAAACCTTGCTGTAAGTGCTAAGTACTTGCAAGAAGGTCAAGTAAAGAAATGTGCCAAAAGTGTATTTGGTAGCTTGTTCCACCATCGGAGAACCACAGACAAGAACAGTCTGGACTGCGATTGTGGCGATGCCAGACGACATTCCTTGGAGGAACACAGTGGCCAAGAAGGATCATAAGGTGTGACTGAGTTCAGGTAGGTGGTGCAGACCCAGAAGTCACCCTGAAGGTGAGAATTACTGACTTGAATTCGATTAGTGCGGCCATGGGTAGCCAGTGTAGGTCGATGAGGAGTGGAGTGACTGTGCTCTTTTAGGCTGATTGAAGACCAGACGGGCCGCGGCATTCTGGATTTTTCTGATGTTGTACAGAGCAAAGCGGCACAATGCATGCATCATGGTCAGAGAAGAGGGTCAGACATGTTTTGGCGTCGTCAAAGTAACGTGATGTGTCATAAACTGCTGCCCAATTCCTCTTTATACCATTTTGAGCCTTTGCAGCCTCTTTCACTGAATCACTCACCAGGTGACGTCAGGACTTGGGCCTTAGGGGGGACATTGGGATTCGGCCATTAAGTCTTGCATTGATCATTTTACTGACATTAAAATATTAGCTGTATAATGAACTCAGCACTCACCGTTTTGTTGCCTTAACCTAACCACAGACAGGACAGTGGATATGAACTTTATATGATCGCCATCCACCTGATAAAGGCAGCACTTAATTTCTTCAAAAAATAAAACATTGCCACTGAACATAGACGGCGATTACATTACCACCACAACGTAATTTAGTGCAATACGTGTTCCTCAATGAAAGACATGTTTATGATTAGACTACATCTACAGGTTCAGTATGTTTAATGTCACTCAGTTAATAAATGAATTTGCTGAAGTTTGTTATTATGCGCTTCTGCCACATGTCTAATAGATTTCTTCATACGTTGTAATTTCACTGTGCTATACGGTAAATACAGTATGTCACAGTGCATTCACCACAGAATTATAACTTATTTGCAAGGCTGCTGTCACTGAAGTGACAACATGTGTTCATTATTTTATGATTTTCATGATCACGGTCCAGTTGCACACAAATCCTTACGTTTTCCAATTAAGTATGACACTTAAGGTTTAATTTCTCCTTAGTTGAGAGAGTTACACAGAGACTTAAAAGGTTCATTTTCTTCATGTTGCAGTCAAGACAAAGCCAGAGGTACCTTTAGTTTGTTTCCTTACTCTAAGTTAAAGTCTTTTGTGCAACCGTTTTAACTGACTTTAAGTGATTCCTTAATTATAAGACTAAGATAAGTAGAAAACCTTAAATTTAATTAAAAATGGTTAGTTAAAAAAATGTATTTTAAGGAAACCTTAACCTTAAGGGAAAATCTTAACTTAGGGTGTTTTGTGCAACAGGCCCCTGGTTCTTTCAGCAGAGATTGCATCATCTGTTGATTATTTTGGGGAATTTCATCACACACATTTGAATGTAATACTGAAATTATGTCAGCTAAAAAAAACACAACTGTTTACTGGTAATAGTTGGTCTACTTCACAATGATTGCATCATGTATTGATGTTACAACTTATTCTGTCTTGCAGTAACACCTCTGATTGCTGTGGTGTCATGTGACACTAGTGAAAGCAGGTGTGAAAACTTTCTGAACTGGAGACGCACTCAGCCATTAGCAGCAGCTAATGTGTGTGTGTGTGTGTGTGTGTGTGTGTGTGTGTGTGTGTGTGTGTGTGTGTGTGTGTGTGTGTGTGTGTGTGTGCTCTGATGTGAAGACACTGCATCATGGAGAAGTTTGTTCCTTTCCCTGACACCTTTCAATGAGGTCATCATCACTGTGTGTGTGTGTTGTCTGAAGTTGTGTAATTGAATAACACACTGCTGAATTATCCATATTGCGTTGATTAAAATGATATTTTCAATGTATTGTGAGTTTCATTTTGACAGGTCTGCATGATGTTGCAGCTGTAATATTATAATAGAAGTGATGACGCTGCTAAATAAGGAGATAAACATCTTGTTTGAGGCAAAGTCGTTGATTTCCGATTTGTTTTATTGTTAATTTAAGGCTTCTACAGCTGCGATGATAATTGATCATTTTGAAACATGTTGTATCTCAATCACAAAAGAGTTTCCTCACAACTGTAAGAAAAAAATCTGATTTGTGCTGCTTTAATATGGAAAATCACACTTTACAAATACAACAGAAATGTGTCGCAATCAAACCGTCTGGGTTCTCAGACAAACTGTTCAGTCTGGATTATTCAGAAAGACACAGTCTCACTGGGTTTTTGAAATATCACAAACAAAATATCATTCACCTCTATTGTTCTGAGCTGTTATGCCTTTTTTTGTGATTGGGGTTGAATTAAGCAACGACTGCATCATGTGTCGATGTGCTGGTGTTGCATCGGAACAGTTTAAAGGTCAAGAGCTCAGCTGAAAAAGTTTCTTTTTACTTCATTGAATCGTTTGTTTCTTAGACAATAACAACATCGTGTTTTGATGTGAAGACACTGCATCATGTTGTTTGTTTTTTTTCCTCTTAACACCTTTAATTGCACCGATGTCATCATCACATCGTTGTGCAAGCAGGTGTGAAAACTGTCCTCACCACAGAGGTATTAGCTGCAGCTAATGGGCCGCACACTGAGAGTTGTTCAGTGACAAAAGCCTTAGTAACAGAATCTGTACGGGTGTTTGTTTTTGTTATGGCAAAACTGAACACTGCTTAATTTTCTGATTTAATTAAGACTCAAGGGGACCCGACAGTGCGGTGTATTAATATTTGTGCATCATGTAATGAAGTCAAGTGTCAAACAAAAACAAAAATGAAATATCCACAAAATAGGTCGAACATGGAACAACAATGTTTTTTATTTAAGGCTTGTTTCACACATTTGGAGGCTAAAAATAATAATAATATTGAAACATGAATCAGATCTTTTAAGGATCATTTTCTCTAAAATCTAATGTGCTGTGAGACAGGTCCTGTATTTTCTGGCTCAGCAAACAAGCCAGAGCCTTTAATCTCTGTCACCATCGTGCAGAGGATGAATTGTTTTTGATTTCTGAAACCAGTCAAACAACAATAGAAAACTGTTCTTAAAAATATACTATCCCCTCACAGTATGTTGGCCTCAGAGGAGTTACTCTGCAGTATCTTGAATGTAACAATGATTCGAGTAGCTTTTTTAAACCAGGGGTAGAAAAGAGCGTAGATGATGGGGTTCAGACAGGAATTAAAATACATCAGAAAAATCATGAGGGCCTCATTTGAAGAGCCGATCAAGATGTCCTGGCCTGAGAGGGAGACACAGTAATATGGAGAGTAACAAATCAGAAACACAACTATAAGTATACCGAGTGTCTTTGCTGCTCTCATCTCAGATCTCTTAACTTTCACGATCTTCAAATGCTTGACAGAAACAGATGCAACGTGGGACTTCATGGCTCGAGCCTGAGACACTGCCACCATGAACACTCTCGTATACAGAACTACGATGACAGTAATGGGGAGGATGAAACCAACAACAAGATCAGCAGTTCCTGAAATATTTACCACACATTCCCCATTACAGGAATTATACCTGCCCGGTTGCTTCAGGTTGTCATATAGAAGGAAAACACTATTTATACTAGAATAACTCCAACACAAGAGAACTTTTACTGTGCCAACTTTTAGAGTGACTTTGGTGGGGTAATGCAGAGGGTCACAAATAGCCATATAGCGATCAACAGATATAAGCACCATGTTGGCTACAGAGGAAGTGATTATGATAACAGGTAACATGTAATACAGTGCACACATCACGTCGCCGAGCATCCAGCAGGTTGCTGTCATGAGTATCTCGACCGGTATGAGCAAGGAGCCTACAAGGAAATCTGAGACAGCCAGGGAGAGGAGGAGGAGGTTGGTGGGGGTGTGGAGCTTCCTGTAGTGAAAAAATATCATCACTCTGAATGCTATCATCAACGTAGTTGTGCAGAAAGCAGTAATGGTTAAAAACCACAACATAACATAATCACTGCATATTAGGTGAAAGGTGTGTGCCTGAAGTGGGCGATGGAGATGATGACCAGCAGGTTGAGAGTCACGGTGAGCAGAGAGATGACGGACAGCACGATGTAAAAGAGCAAAGTGACGGAGCCAGGAGGCTCTGGCTTCTTGCAGGAGGAGTTGAGGAGTAGTGGAAAGCAGAGCTCAGCTCCCTCCATGGCCTCCGTCATCAGGAAGAGGAGAAGGCGCCGAGCTCTGGCAGCTTTTTTCACCAAACCTCTACTTACAGTTTAATTATATTTCCCACCTCATTGACCTCTCTCCTCCTTCTCCACTCCCAAGCCCTCCCCCTCTGATGTAACAACAGCAGTTTCGTGCACTGGCCACTGAGCATCACCACAGGTTGGATAACAGCCCTCAAGAGCACCTGAGTTGTAGTATTGAGGGTTAAGTTCACAAGTTCACTTCTCTTTATTATTCATTCATCATGTATCATATCATTCTGATTAAAAGCTGGCCCTGGCATGGTTATGTGCAGTCCACAGAGATTGGGTTGAAAGGTTGAAATATCTTTGTTTATCGTCGACGGGGCAAATTGTTGTGCAGCCAGCAGTGGCCAAAGAGATCACAAACATTAGCATTCGACCGCAGTAAAACAATGATTCACATTCAATACTTGAAAAAATATAAAGCTCCAGCTGGTAAAAAGAAATGTGTGCCGTATAAAATCACAGTGAGTTATTTAAGAAATCAACAGCAGCAAGGACAAAAGACTTCTTAAATCTATTAGTTCTGCATCTTCGCAGTTTGTACCTGCGACTGTACAGAAGCCGCATGAACTCCCTGAACAAAGGATGACTCGGATCGGCCAGAATTTTCTGGGCTTTGTTCAGAGCCCTGACCTTATATAGGTAGGGCAGGTCATTAAGGCTTTTCGCTTTAATCTTAGTGCAAACTGTCACAATACCTTGTAATCTGTTCCTGTCCTTTAGTGAAAGTGAATCATACCAACTGATACGTAAGAATCGATTCAATTAAACAAGAATGAAACAGATTGTAGATCCTGTCATGGTTTGCTATGGCAAACACTTTTTGTTAGTTTTGTTTTGGACTTTCGCATTTCCTGTTTTATTTTGTAATTGGTTTCCTTGTGTGTCAGTGTTTTTGCTTCCTGTCTTGGTCCTGTGTCTGTGTGGTGATTGTCTGCTCCGCCCTAATGTGTGTCACCTTAGTTCAATAACCCTTGCCTCCCTTGTCTATATAGTCTTTGTGCTTTCCTTTGTCTGTGTCGGTTCGTCTGTTTAGTTCAGGGTTTGTTCACATCGTCTGTTCATGTCTGTATTTTGGTTAATAAACCTGTCTGCACCGTTCCCCAAAGTGTTGGCTGCATTTGGGTCCTACTTACCTCAAAACCCTGACAGATCCTCTCTTACACTCAAGTCACATCTATCTATCTATCTATCTATCTATCTATCTATCTATCTATCTATCTATCTATCTATCTATCTATCTATCTATCTATGCTGCTACCTGCTCATTTGCACTATTGCACACATTGGGTTTCTTCTCAATTCTCTGACAAACCATAATAAAGTTTTACTAATGTGTCTCTAAAGTATTTATATTTATCATGACACCCATTCATAAATATGCAAAATCCACAAAATAGGCCGAGAAGAAAGAGTTCTTCTAATTCTTCACAAAAGCACAATGTATTTTATTTAAGGATTGTTTCACACATTTGGAGGTTAAAAAAAAAAAAAAATACTGAAACATGAATCAGATCTTTTAAGGATTATTTTCTCTAAAGTCTAATGTGCTGTGAGACAATATAGATTTATAGTTAATTGACTCAAAGTGAGGGAATTATTGTTCTGTTTGTAGAAAATGCCTGACTGTCTCTGTAGTACTGGCCTGACTTTGGGTTAGGGTTATGTTGAAACACACCTAAAGGCCTTATTACAGTGACTCCACAGCGTCTCCTCACAATATCTTCGTCTCACAGGAGCCAGGCTTCATTATTTGAAGTGTAACAATGAGTTTAACAGATTTTCTAAACCAGGGATAGAAAAAGGCGTAGATGATAGGGTTTAAACAGGAGTTTAAGTAGAACAGGCACATTATAAAGATAGCAGATGGAGCATGAAGTAAAGTGTCCTGGCCTGAAAGTGTGAAAAAGAAATATGGGCAGAGACATATTAGAAACACAACTACAACGACACCAAGAGTCCTGGCTGCTTTCATCTCAGATTTCTTAGCAGTTACTCTCTCTGAACGCTGGAGTGTGACAGCTGTAATGTGAGAGCGCATGGCACGAGCCTGAGACACAGCCACCACAAATACTCTCAGATACAGAACTGTGATGAATGTTATTGGAATGATGAAAGTTAAAATAAAATCTGCAAATTGTTCAATAAAGTTAAAGACCAGTATGCACTCTCCAGCACAGGAATTATACCTGCCTGGTCGTTTCAGGTTTTCGTTCATCAGCGCAGTGGTAAAGAAGAGAGAACAGATCCAACACAGTGAAACACAGATTCTAACTCTTTTTGGAGTGACTTTGGTGGGGTAATGCAAGGGGTCACAAATAGCCAAATAGCGGTCAATAGATATGAGCACCATGGTTACTATGGAGACAGAAGTAATAAGGTAGTCTAAAACAACATACAGAAGACACATGATGTCACCAAAGAGCCAACAACCGTTTATGAAGAAAATTTGAAAGAACATGATGAAGCCCACGAAAAAATCTGAGACAGCCAGAGAGAGGAGGAGGAGGTTGGTGGAGGTGTGGAGCTGCCTGGAGAGATAAGAAAGCAACATACTAATCATCATTTGCACTATGAAATATCATTGCAGCAGATAAAACCAGACCAAAACCACAACAAATTCAAAAACATTTTGTGTACTCTTTCTCTTGCAGTCATTTACTCTGTGCAGCTACCCGTGATATAATTAGAATGTGTAGCTACTTGAAGTGGGAGATGGAGATGATGACCAGCAGGTTGAGAGTCGCAGTGAGCAAAGAGGTGAAGGACAGCACACTGTTAATAAGCAAAGTGTCAGAGTGAGGACGTTTCAGCCTCCTGCAGGAACTGTTGAGTTGTGGAAAGCAGAGTTCAACTCCCTCCATCATCATCAGAGAGAGAGGAGGAGGAGGAGAGGAGAGCTGCCGAGCTCTAGCAACTGACCCTCTCTGTCATTTAACTTATCTAGCTCTTTGTTCCCTCCTCATCACAGTGCACAACATCATATTACAAAAACATCGGCTGTTACTTAGAAACAAATCCCCTCCCTCCCTTGCTCTGTGCACAGTCATTATTAGATCCCAGACCAAAACAAATCCTTTTGTCATGGTTTGCCATGGCAGACACTTTTTGTTTGAGTTTATGTTTGGATTTTGTCACTTCCTATTTTATTTTGTAGTTGGTTTCCTTGTGTGTCTCTGTTTTTACTTCCTGTCTTGGTCCTGCTTCTGTTTGGTGATTGTCTGCCTAATGTGTTTCACCTGTGTTCAATCACCCTTGCCTCACTTGTGGCTATCTAGTCTCTGTGCTCCCCTTTGTCTGTGTCGGTTCTGTTCATGTCTGGTTTGTCCTCAGTCTGTTCATGTTGCCTGTTCATGTTGCCTGTTCATGTCGGCTGTTGTTAGGGTTAAGGTTAGACAGCAAGTTATCTAACGTTATCATAGCGACTGTCACTAATGAACTTAACATTATGTCGCGAATCACGCTGGAGCCCTTTAGCAGCTCACAGCATTCTCCATTTCGGTAAAGCCAGACCAGTATTGCCTCCACGGTCGGACTGGGAAAGAAATTATCTGCTGGAACCGCCCGCACAAATGACGCTGACGGAGCAGGTAAAAACTTCAAAAACGTTATCGATGTTTTGACAGGCCACTGGCTGACTGGGATTTGAGCTCCTCCTCTCACCTGTGCACTGTGTGCTCTGCACTGAGAACCAAAATACCACAAAAACAAGCTATGAGAATTTCAGTGTCAGGAAAATACTGAACCATCAGAGCTCTGCTTGAGCCCGTCAGTCCAGCACCATAAAAACAGGGCCAGAAATCTTGCATGTTTGGTGAACCTTATTCCATCATATCTGATAACAGTGAACTATTGCACCTCTAATCATAAATTAGCATAAATAAGTAGGACACAGCAGAAATATTTACTTCTGTTATTGCATTACCTAAAAAGGGACTCAAAGCATATATAGTATTTCACTTTTTATTTAATGTGCAATATCATAGTAAAGACAGGTAAGGGATGCAGCATGTTGTGATGTTGTTCAGGCCACAGACTGAGGGTTGCAGGTTTTAACATCAAACAATTCCCACATTGTTCGCAAGGCCTTGCATTTTTATCCAAACCTGGTCAGAGGAATGTTTGCAAATAGCAGAAAAGGGTTCCAACAATCACAACAAACATGGTGGGACCATCACCAACTGATATGTGACAGAACCTGATATGATCAACTTTACATGTCTGGTTTGGCTGTAAATCTTACAGTATCAACGTTTACGTGTTTACCTATCAAGCCTTGGTTGGTGCTTTCTCCCAGACACTTTAACGGTTGTGCCTGTGTCATGTGCTGCCAATCAAATCAGAACCTCACCAATGAAATAATTTTCCTCCTATCAGGGGACACAATTCCAGAAAACAAAGACCAAACATATCAAAAGCTTGATACAGATCAGTGTGGGTGTCTGATTACGTTTATATGCGCTAACAGAGATTCACAGCAAAGATCACAGATGGAGGACAAAGCTAAAACAGGAATCATTTTGTGTCTCGGGCTTTCCAGTCGGTCCGAGTCTCCATGGAAACCTAAAAAAGGTAAGCCAATATGAGTAATGAGTTTTTATTTGTTTATGGGACTTTTGAGACCATATTTAAAAACCCATTGGATTGTCTCAAAAATGCAACATGACAAGGCTGAAAACAGCCATTTTTTCTCAGCTCATCTAAAACTGATGTTTTGGAGATGCATGGTTTTCACAGGCAGCAATGACCTGGAATTTTGCACTGATGCGATTGATTAGCACGACTTACTTAATAAGTCCAGGCCAAGTTGATGAAGGCAGGATTTTCATCCTTGTACTTTGGCATGGCAGATCTGCGCCTTCTCTCAGCCTGGCTGCACGTCTGGAAGACAGTTCAAAGAAATTCAGTGTTTGGCTTGAGGTCTGCACAGGGTTTTAAAGCCAGACAGCGATCCAATCCGCCGGATGCTATCAATGGACTATATTTTCCATTTTGTGCCAGTATTCTCAGACCCACATTTTTATTTGTGCACTTCTGCGAATAAACTCAGGAACGGTTCATACCGGGGTGCAGGTATTACCCTGCCTCACACACAGCTCTACTCTGCAGTGCAGGTAGACGTCACCAGTCTTGCCAGAGAACTGGAAGGTGTTGAAAGAGAAGTAGTTGGATGTTCCCAGTCCATTGCCCTCCACCTTCACGGTCTGGTCAGCAGGGTTAGGGCAGCTGCTCAAAAACAGGAAAGCAGACATGACAGGGGGTGGACAGCAACAACGAAGGAAGGTTTGAGCGCCACAAGCATCCCCCTGTGTCTCACCCTTTGATGATGAGGTCGTATCTAAGGCTTCCACTTGGCGACGGCTGATCAGTTGCCCAGCAGGAGTCGGTCACCACCACGACCATCTTTTCAGCCAGCCCGTCCGTTTTCAGCTCCACCCAGATTTTCTCATCCAGTTGAATCTCATTGCTTGACTGGATCGCTTGCACGCGGTCAGAGCTGGTGTAGGCCTTCATGCTCAGATTGTAACTCCATTCTCCAGAGGTAATCTGCTGGATCACAGAGCTGGAAAGCAAAGACATAAATCTGTTCTGTTCTTCTCCTGGTGACACATGTGGAACTACATACTGCACACCCACCACACCCACCTGTGTTTGAGTTTGATAGCTAAGCTATTGACATCTGGCTGACTATAAAAACAGGAGAAGTCGATATGCACTGGGATCTGACGGTTGATGAGGCCAAACATGGAGCTGTTCCGCGTCATGATGGTATTCTTGTAGATAATCTGGCTGTTGTTTGCCTACAGGGACGGATGGACACGGACACTGTTACTGCACATTCGGCTCCATTTTTACATTCCACTAAATAAATCCGAAAGTTTTAGGCTCCAGCAGTTACTGCACCCACCGTGACCACTGTACCACAGGTGCTGCTACTGTCGAAGCTGAACATCACCATGTGGGTCAAGTTATCCATTTCACCCGTGCAGGTCTGGTCATTGAGGTGTAGGACAGAGTAGTCGATGCTTTTGTCCTCCAAGAGACATTTAGCCAAAGTTACCGAAGCAGACTTCTGCCCGCAGACCGTTGGCTCACCTGAACACCCATTACAAAACATTACGTTCATACAGCTTCTGTTCAGATGAGTTACAACAGCAGTGGATGAGGAACATGCACTCATGAATTCAACACTGAAAAACATCTTTTAGGTGGATTATCATTTTCCTTAAGGACTCTTTGAGAGTTTCGTGCATCTATTTAACATTAATTCTTAATGTTATTACATGCATGACGAGATGAAACATAAGAGAACTGCTGACTCACCGAAGGCGCCTGTCGATTTGTACTTGGATGCAAAAATGGCCCGACAGAGGCAGCGAGTCTCTGCACCATTGTTGCTCTCACCACAGAACTCATGAGCACTGCAGAACCTGTCCTGACAGGTGACAAAGTCCTGAGGGAAAGCAGCTGCAAACACACACAGGGACAGAAATATGAAGGAATAATTAACACTTCAAAAAGCATGTAGTGGCCAGCGTATATGATTGTGATTTGGGTCTAGTGTCTTACATTATATCAGGCCTGGAACTGACTTAGAGTGAGTGTGGATAATGTTTCCAGGTGTATTGTGAGAACAAGTTTGTCAAACTGCAGCCTCTTCCCAGTTTTATGTTATCTTAGATTGTCTTTCTCATTTTGAAATGTAACAGCAGATACTGAAAGACGTGCTTACAGCAGCTGGTCTTTGACCTCCAACCCTCCACTGTGACGTTGCTGTGGCGTGTGCAGGCTCTTGCGTAGGCCTCCAGGAACTGGCATTTGAGACCATCCACTGCAGGGTATTTGCACAGTGTCCGTGTGCAGGCAGTTGTGAAGGGCTCTGGGTCAATGTGTCTGCTGCAAGCTGTGAAGGGAGCTTGCTTCAAGAGATTACACCTGTCCCAGTGATGCAGAGAAGGAAAACACAACATGAAAGACCAGTTGACAAAGAAAGTAAGGCACAAGACAAAGGGACTTTGTCAAGACAAAATCTCAATCAAAAAAGTAGATATTTGAGTTTTGGTGTCTAGGTTCCAAATCTATCCTATCACATGAAAAATGCGGTGAGGCACGCCATAGAGGTTGTTTACGAATAAAAGGGAAGTTTATTTTGTGTTTGTCTACATTTACCATTCAGTGGTAGCGTTGCAGTCGATTGTACTGTCAGCAGCGTCATCGTAGTGTATCTCACAGCTGTGGGGCAACACACAACATGAGATAAAAGACTGAACAACAGCTTTGTACTGGTGGACAGCAGCAGTTGATGGGACATGGTGTGTGAGTTCTTACCCAGGTGCACTGTGTTCAGAGACCTTCTCTTTACTTAGAGTCCTGCTGGAATTGCCACATAAACCAGGCATATGTGCTCCACTTGGTCCTGGCCAGGTTCAGGAGAGAGAAGGTCTGACAGATCAATAACTTTTAATAGATAAAATCAATAACTTAACAAACTTTTAAAGGGGAAGTGTACAGCAGCACAACTACAGGGCAGCTGAAAAAGATGCTACACTGCAAAAGATCTACAGCCATTATTGCGTTTACAAGACCAGAGTTAGTATTGGTATTGCTCTCCACCTCTGGAGACAGCTCTTGGTGAGTAAAGTTTGATGCTAAGCAGTAACTAAACAGCTGTTAATGCTAATGTTAGCTATGTAGCAAAAGTAAAACTTACAAATAGCTCCTTTAAAATAATTAATACCCCTATATTTTCAATTATTTTGATTCCTTAGACTTTTTCTTCACAGGACTTTGTGGGCATGTACAGACTGTTAGTTTTGTTGCACCTGGCTGCACAGGCTGGACGAATTTGAGACCACAACTCCCACCATGGCTCTCCCCAACTTCAGACTCAGCTGAGATCAAATCAGCCCGAAAAACTGAAAACACCTATGTGGGTGTGAAAGACCACTAATGTCTCTCCTGTTTCATCTGCCAGGAGAGAGCTGCCATTGTCTAGAAAAACAATTCCAGCTATAATTACTTTACTGAACATGTCAATCAGTGTGTTTGTATGAAGGGGCGCAGAGGAATATGATATGAACAGTCTCTGTGGTTGCCTTTAGCCTTGAGGGTTTAAACCGTGCACACCTGTCATGTGGATCAGTGTGACGGAGCCATCAAAGAGGACAGACACGGTGTGGTTGGAGGCCGATATCTTAGCGGTCACTCCCATCTGGTCCTTAGAGAGCTCCACGCCGTGGACCACCTGAGCCGTGGCGTTGAGCATCAGCACTTTGTTGTTCAGCTTTGTCACAGCAGAGGAGCAAAGGGGAGGAGACAAATAAAAACAAAAAAAATAATGTTGCAGTTGTATAGAAATTTGATTTCAGGGTTGAATGAGAGAATTTTTTCTCCGTGCTGAAATCAGCTGCTTTCTGTCAACAACTTGCATTTGTTTGAATGTGTGCCAGATGGTTTGTTAGGCTGCACACACCACAGATGCGTAGAGGTTTTCAATTATACTTGAATGACATTCCATACATGCACAGTGGACTGTCGTCTACATATTCCACACAAGCGCACTATGAATCAAATCAAAATTGCGATATCCGTACAATAAGAATAGAAGAGCTGCTCGGTCTGCTGTATTTTTTCCACTAAAGTTGAACTGTCGAGGTGAGGGTAGTGACAGACCTCCACACAGCTTCTCTTCATACTCAGCTTTCATGTTTCTTTTCCAGCTCATGTGCAGTTGGTACCCTACAGATTGGTGAGCACATGTATGTCTACATCAAAGCCTCGCGTACCCCAACCCTAACCCTAACCCTAACCCTCTGATGGTGAAATTTATTTTACATGGACCCTAGTGGACCCTGCGTGTTTCGTGAATGTAGCTAAACATTACTTGACACACTAACAAACACGTTTATAACGATTGCAGCAGTGGGTAACTTACCTGAACTCTGCCACCTTGTTCCAGAGAGATTTGAACACCTGCCTGGTCCAGCTGCAGAATCACACGGTCCAAAAAACTGACATCTTTACGGCGTCTTTCCTGGAAAACCCCCAGCACCTTGAGTCCCGGGATAGATGAGGGCCTCATCAGAGTGTACCCACAACGATCCGGGACGGAGCGGACTCTGCCAACAAAGTCAATGACTGTGGAGCCAGTCACAGTGCATATGGTGTTCAAGACGCATCTGATGGAGGCGGAGAGGGCGGCTAGAGATTAACACCATCGGCGTTGATAAAGACTGAAACACTAGAAACACTCAAGACCAAGTCATTGTTTTGTCATGTTTGGGAGACATTTCTTTTGTATCACTTCTTCAGATATTTACCTGCCATCGCCTTGGCAACGCTCCATGGGACCACAGTAACTGACAGCACCAGCAACGCCATTCACATCACAGGTGACAGTAGAGCAGGTGTTTGGGTCTTTAACTGTCGTATTTGTCTTATAAGCAACACCTAGAGTTAGGAAAAGTTCATGTAGGTAAAGTGTAAACCAATGAACCAACAGCAATTTAGACTGTTACAATCTTGCTATTGAGGCCTGAAATTCCATTTTAGGAACCACTGGATTTGCTGACCTGAGAGTCTGCATCCGCTCACGTCTGTGATGACGCCTTTACTCGTTTCAGCTGTCTGGAATTTCTGTTTAGAAACTGTGAGGCCGTTGACTTTTGCATCTGCCTCCTATAAAAGTGCCCAAAAACAAATCATAGCAACTGTCTGTCTGTCTGTAACAAATATATATTTATATGGATATCAACGCTTCAAATAAAACACCAGAAAAGTGTAAAATGCAGTACCTTTAAATAAAAAAAAAACATAATTTTGTAATTTTCACTCCATATTCACTTAATTTCTCCACATTTTCTGGATGTTATACAAATAAGCACTCACCACATCAACATGGGTGTATCCAGAATATGTCTTGATTGCCAGAATTGCTTGTGTCCCAAAGTTGCCAAGTTCAACTTGTTCAATCTGACAACAGGATGTGGAGAAGACACAGAAGAAACTGACCTAGTCCTTCTAATCACATGTATTATTTCATTAAACAACAGACACTTATAGAAGTCACAAAAAATGTAACTGAAAAATTCTCACTTCAGATTGTTGACTGTCTTTTAATGGGATGATGTTGACACATTTCCCAGCATTCTTCAGGTTTGGCAGTAGTTTATGGACCCCGGATCCAGTGGGTATTTCTCTTGAAAGTATTGCCAGGTCACCTCTGTCGGCTGTTCCTCCAGACATCACAATACAGTCGTTTTTGATCCCAGGTTTGTACACGCCAATGAAGCAAACTGCAAATCTGCTTGCATTGAAGGCCACCTGTTCAGACACAACCATTATGTACCTCATGATGAATAAAGTGCACATTTATATTAGTAATATACTAATATCAATTAGTTCTACTTGTTCTGGTGCTCATGCTCTGTCGGCCTGCAGAGATGATCTCCACTTAAGGTGTGTACCAAAGGACAATAATGAAAGTAGGTGGAACCACATGTATATGAGAATTTAGATTACTCACATATACTTTGTCATATTTCTGTCCATAATAAGTGATCGGACACGAGCTGATGTTCATCTCCCCAGAGTTTGTGAAGGTTTGGCTTGTTGCAGTTGTACCTGAGGACATGGAGACACATGCTTTGTGAGCTACATGTGTTCTTACACCAATAAAGCCGATAAAGAGTAAGTCCAAAAGGATGAGGGCAGGATGTCAATATTTGCTCCATTTTAAAGGGGCTATTTGCTATATAAGTGTTCTCTGGTGGTGTTTGTCGCTTGACAAGAGGTTATAATAACTCCTCTGAGCAGCGCCACGTCTTCAGGGCAGACTGAAGGCTACAATGAGTCGCTATCGGAAAGCATACTAACTTCAGAAGAAAGAAAGGACATGATTGAGACAAGAGTTAACATTGGTGTTGCTTTTCACTGTTGGAGACAACTGTTGGTGAGAAAAGGAATGAAGTTTGATGCTGAACTCGAGATGTTTCTAGACTTGTAAGCAACAGCAGTTAATGCTAACATTAGCTACGTAGCAATGGCAAAACTTGAAAATGGCACCTTTATTTGGTTGTTATTAGTCAGACTGTTTTTGACTGAGGTTTAAGGAATAGTTTGACATTTGCTTTCTTGCCAAGATGAAAATGTTGATGTCTGCACAGTAAAAATGAATCTACAACAGGCAGCTGGTTAGCTTAGCTTAGCACAAAGACTGAAAACAAATGGAAGCAGCTAGCCTAGCTATGTCCAAAGTGAATAAAATCTGCCTACTAGCCCCCCTAGAGTTAGGGAAGAGAATGATGGTATTAAAAGGTTAGTGCTTATGTTTGTGATTCATGTAGGTATATGTAGGGATGTATGCACACTATATGTACAGCATCCATCGTACAATATTCACTCATACTGTTTTCTTAGTGAGTTATAAAATGGATGCAGTGTGACTGTGTTTGAGTTGTGAAGCCTTGTTTACCTGTCAGCATGCTGAGTGCAGCCAGGTACAGGAAGAAGCAGAACATGTTGCTTGTCCGCTGACAGCGACCTGAAACACAAGTAAACTTTTTCTAATCAGAAAACAAAGCCCTGTACATACTGCACACTGAACAGTCTAAAGATCGTCATTGTAGAATATGCAATGGCATTATTTAAATTGTAATGTTTTTCTTTTCATTTCCTTCTCCTCCTCCAAATAATATATTGCCTAAAGGCATTTTTTAAATTCTCGTGAGGATAAGAATTTTTACCTGACAGTTCAACTGTATTGTGACTAAATAAATCCAGTTATACCAATTCAAAATTCAACTGCTCATTGGCCATGAATGACCCATGTACCAGCCTTGACTATATTTCAACCTAACGGAGACAAAATATTTTATTCTAGAACAAAGTGTTTGACTAAAGACAGACCATGACATTACAATGGCACCATCTGAAATGCAGCATTTCTTTCCTTTTCTTTTTTTTAAATAACAAAAATTACAGAAATAAATACATCTCCCAACCTACATTCTGCAGACATGGACTTTCTTTTATTAGCAACTGATGAAGTAAATAATGTCAGTGTAAACTTAATTATTAAGGTAATGTGGGAGCAGTTTAAATGGGTTTCACATTTGTTTACACCTCACAAAACTGTCAGAACTGTATTTATTTAATAACTATGCTTCATTTGACCAAAACATAACAGTGAGTGAAAGTTTCTTTTCTTATTTTGAAACATTATAAACTTTATCATGGTGTGAAAATATCGCTTCTTCTGATGTCTCTAAAATTTTCTGGCCATCAGTGTGGCGACAAATCCTTGCATCTTTATATTCACTCGTATTTTTCCTATTTTTCCTATCTTTCCTATTTAATTTTATGTTTTATGTTTTTTTCACCTCAGGAATGACTCTTTTTTTGTCAAAAATCTATTCTAAAGCTTTTGGAAGTATTAAAAAAAGACAGGAGATAAGCCAAAGGTTTCCAGGTTTTCTTACCCTGTGGAGGAGTTGTAGGAAAGTCGATTAGCTGTTGTCTCTCTTTCTCTGTGTGGAAGACACAGCACACTCTTTGGGCTGCCTATGTCTATTTACATGTTTACTCTCCAGCAGAGTGAAGAGATTCTCACACTTTTTCTTGTGACGTTTTGTCTTCCCAAACTGGGTTCTGTCATGGAACATTCCAGTTTACAAATACACTATAATTACCTGAGAGTCACTAATGCAGACTGATTACAAGCTGTCAAGTGTCAGACTTATCAATGACTCCAACTTGTCACGTATCATGAATAATGCAGCTTAAAGGGCCGTATAATTAATGAAAATCTTATAACATAAATTGCATAATCCAGCACAGATAATAGGTTGTGTGTGATCTATAATCTATGGTTGGACAAGTGGTGTGTTTAATTGTAAAATGTCCTTAAACTCAATGTTCAGTTCAAATCAATAGAGATGTGGTCGGGAATGTAAAAAGGGCAGGAAAGAGTTGTCACTGGTGAGTTTCACCTCCAGGGAAAAACTCTGAAGCTCAGGTGTGTCCAACCAGTCACACACTGATCCACTAAAGAGATCATCAGATCGTATGACGTCATGCACAAACATCCTTGAAGGTGCAAGCACGCACACACACAAACACACATAAACACACACATATGCAAAAACCATAGTAGGACTAACATTCCTTGGGGGGGGGGTAAAAACAAAAGATTTGAAGGTTTGAGTTCAGCTTGTTTAAGATTAGGACATTTCTTCATTGACACAGTTTCTTTCACACAGAACGGACTCCAGTCTGTCCTTAAGCAGTTCAGTTGTCTCTATTTGAGATGGTGTTTCATCCACCAATGATTGATGGGGCTTTGGCACACTTTGATTCAATGGTAAAAGGGTCAAGCAATATAGAGAGGTGTTTTGTGTGTGTGTGTGTGTGTGTGTGTGATGCTGGTGTTGATACACACTCCTCTTTTGAGCATGTAAAAGCAATTATAGACTAAACTATTCAGAGAAGTACTTCACGTAGGGTATTAACCCCAACATAATATAGTATAATATAATGTAATTTAATTTAATATATATCTCATATCACTGTCCAGATTCCTGGAAAAACTGCAGTTGCCCCATTGACATGTGTTTGTTTACAGGCCAGACTTGGCAAAATATGAGGCCGACCTTGATGCATAGCAACAAGCCGAAGCAGGCAGTGTGGTGTCTATACATAGGTGGTTATTCAGTGAAACATAAGGGGATGCTGTTGGATGAACAGATAATTAAAGGTCCTTTAGTAAAACAATTGTAAAAGTTGTTATAATATGAAATATCCTCTTCACAAGAAAAGTTAAAACTGTGACAGATACTTTATATTAATAGACAATTGTGGTGTAAACCTGCATCACATATTTATATTTGTCCAGACTTAAATTCAGTGATATCAGTACATGCTTCAGTCCTTCACAGAAAAGCTGTCATGTCAGAGACTACAGATTCTCTCTCTACAGTATGCAGGTCTCACAGGAGTCAGGCTGCAGTATCTTAAATGTGACAATGATCTTGACGGATTTCAGAAACCAGGGGTAACAAAAAGCATAGATCACCGGGTTTAGACAGGAGCTAAAATAGAACAACCAGATCTCAATGGGCACTGATGTGACACCAAACAGGGTGTTCTGGCTTACAAGAGAGGAACAGTAATACGGGCAAAGGCACGTCAGAAACACAACTACAACAACACCAAGAGTCCTGGCTGCTTTCATCTCAGATTTCTTAGCGAACACAGTCTCTGAACGCTGACGCTTGAGAGCTGCGACATGAGAGCGCATGGCGCGAGCCTGAGACACAGCCACCGCGAATACTCTCATATACAGAACAATGATGACAGTGACAGGACCAATAAAGGTCAAAACAACGTCAACAACTCCTGCTATATAGTTAATGACAACTACACACTCTCCAGTGCAGGAGTTGTACCTGCCTGGTTGTGCAAAGTTCTCCTTTATTACGAGGCTGTTGTACAGAACAGAACACACCCAACAAAGACAAGTGCAGATTGAGGCTCCTCTCACAGTGACTTTGTTGGGGTAATGCAGAGGGTCACAAATGGCTACATAGCGGTCGACTGATATGAGCACCATGGTTCCTACTGAGGCAGATGTGATGATGTAATCTAACACGCCGTACAGAGTACACATGTGGTCACTGAGGAACCAGCAGCCGTCTGAGAGGAGAATCTGAAAGGACATGAGGAGGCCCACGAAGAAATCTGAGACAGCCAGAGAGAGGAGGAGGAGGTTGGTGGGGGTGTGGAG
This sequence comes from Seriola aureovittata, assembly GCF_021018895.1. Taxonomy (NCBI): domain Eukaryota; kingdom Metazoa; phylum Chordata; class Actinopteri; order Carangiformes; family Carangidae; genus Seriola; species Seriola aureovittata. Next base: position 3,956,966 of record NC_079374.1, on the reverse strand, counting down.
CTGCCTGCATTGAAAGAGGAACATCATATGTGTTAGCATCTGTACAGTAGCAACTCCATCATGATATTCAGAGACATAATCCATGGTAAAATTCAACAAACCAGAGATTAAAATTATACATCAACACATCATCATATGTGAAAAATTTCCCATGACCCATGAATTTCTGTACGTGCATCACACTCAGAAACAGAACAGAACAGAACTATTTTGCTACTTGAAGTGGGAGATGGAGATGATGACCAGCAGGTTGAGAGTTGCAGTGAGCAGAGAGATGGAGGACAGCACAATGTAAACAAGCACAGCCTCAGACTCAGAGCGCTTTTTCTTCCGACAGGAGGAGTTGAGGAGTTGTGGGAAGCAGAGTTCAGTGTCTTCCAGGGTCTCCATCATGAGAGAAAAGGATGATGAGAGGAGAAGATGCTGAGCTCCTGCAGCTTTGTGACCAAACCTCTCACACATACAGCTGATTTATATCTTTTCTCCTCCTCATCCATTTGTGTCTCTTCTGCTCTACGGCAATTCTTTCTTTCAAACTGAAGTCCCTCCTCTTTGTTCCTCTGAAGTCATCATTTTCATCTTGCACTTCCTCGCACTTCATCAGTGAATCTTTAACTGTGACAGTACACCAAAATACAGCCACATCTGTAACAGGCCAACAAAAGGAATGGACAGTTTAAGGAGGGAAGGCCCCAACCATTGACCTCAGAAACACCACTTTATTAGCATCAACTTAAATACATGCATACAGCAGGCATGAGGTTCTCTGGTGATGAACTGACATGTTTACTTTAGAAAGTTAAATCCTACAGCAAGACCTGAAAAGGACTAGGCAAAGAACGGACAGTTTCTGGACACATGTCACCTCACAACTGCAACAACTGTGCAGCTTCACTTACTGCATCTGTGTGATAAAGCGTGACGCATCTAGCTGTCCAGGTAACTGAAAATCTGGATGCTCCTGTCCAGGTAACTGAAAACCTGGGTGCTCCTCTGACACTGAGCAGTAAGTTCATTGTCAATGTACTGAAGGAACCGATGTGACCTGCCCCATAGCAATGTCTTCTGTATCTTTTAGCATACAAGCTAGAAGGTATGGACAGGAAGTGCCAAGGCCGGTGAGTATATACAGGAGCTAATATGAGCAGCATGTGAGTTTGCTGTTGTACTGAACAACCTAAGCAGCAACCACATCAGAGTTTGTTCCGTCATAGTAAGCCCAGGTGAGAAAGAGACTCTGACTTGTAATATATTCAGTACCCAGACTTAGGGTACTCATCACCCATGGGCAAAAGGAGGTCTTACATCAGGAGTAGAGAGGGGCTGTGAAAAAAAGGCTGGTGACTCGGCTGTTCATCATCAAGACTACTAGATGAAGAATCAGTAGGCCTTTCCACCATTTTTGTTCCCGGAGAGCCCCAGGACTGATTTCCATCTCTCCCTAATCCGCCCCACCCACCTGATTATATCTAGACTGGTTGAACATATCCATAGAGCATGGAAAGGTGGAAAATCTCTCCAAAACCAGATGTTGGCACCACTGTTCTGAGGTATCTTCTTCTACTGCCTTTCAAACATGATTCACAGACCCAGTCATTCTTCTTCCTGGTGCAATAGGAAGCATCTGCCCTGGGGAAGACAGGATAATGCTGAAGGGACACCCAATGTTCTGTGCTACTGTGTCTCATATCACTGTCCTGACTGCTGGCATAAAGGGTGTGGTTGCATGATGTTGCTAATGTCCAGCTCTGGTTACAAAGCATTCATAGAGACACATAAGCAGGGACAGGACTCAAGCAGATATAAATCTGCGGAAAAAATGTGCAATAAAAACAAAGGTAACTCTGATATGATCAGTGGTGTTTTTGATTACATTATATTAAAGGATGTTTCCATTGATTTGTCATTCTCTTTATACATATGAGGGGGACAGAACAAACACAGCTAAGCAACACAAATCAGTACAACACTTCAAGAAGCTTTCTACCAAACTTTTATGTCAGTGTACATCCTTCATGTATGAAACTCATACTCGTCAAACTTTGTCAAAACACCCACGCAGTTACTGGTTTCATTGAACTTGACAGATCAAAACAAGAGCAATTAACCCTTGCTAACTTTGCTATCAAAATAGTATTTTGTCTGGATGAAGGATTTTTGCAATCAAATTCACTTATCGTGTCATATTGTATCGTATCGTATCGTATCGTATCATATTGTAATGTATCGTATCGTATTGTATTGTATCGTATCGTAACGTTTTGTATTGTATTGTATCGTATCATATTGTATTGTATCGTATCGTATCATATTGTATCGTAACGTTTTGTATTGTATTGTATCATATCGTATTGTATTGTATCGTATCGTATCGTATCGTATCGTATCGTATCGTATCACATCGTATCGTATTGTAACATATCGTATCGTATCGTATCGTATCGTATCGTATCGTATCGTATCGTATCGTATCGTATCGTATCCACCCAGTGGCTTGGGAGCGTTTTTTCCATTTCTGTACAGGTAAATTTATAGGCATCACACAGGGATGCAGGTCAACATTTAAATAACAGCTGCAAATTCTACCCACTCTCTGTTTCATAAAACTTTGATATATTAACTCAAGACATATTAGGGCAATCATTATATATTATATATATATATATATATTTATATATATATATATATATATATATATATATACAGTATATATACAGTATATTTAAATAAAACACCACTGGGCAGGCCTGTTGGTTCACTATGACAGACATATTTATCAACTCTAACTATATTATGCTGCTCGGATATGATTTTCAGGTTATAGATACATGTTGTAAATATAAATTAGGCTACTTTCTTTATATACCTATTTCAGAGTGTGGGATATGTTCAATCTCAGAAAAGTCTGCCTGAAACAACGAAATGGCATCAGTTTGGAACTTAACTGCATCACCCTACAGAAAACCTGACGATATAAACACTTGACTTCGACTTTTGTCAGTGTAGAGATTTGTTGCTCAAAGGTTTTATTGCAGTGACATCTTTTAATGACCAAAATTTGGGTTTTTGGACAGAGCAGCTATAGAAAAAAATGCCTCATTGCATTTGGTTAAATGCATTTAGTTAAACAGCACTGAGAAGAGGCCCAAAGGTGAACCATGTGGGAGCAGAGTCCTGTAGGGATTCACTTCCCCAAAACCAGACTCACATTCATAACTATCTTTCAACAATCGGAGTTAGAACCACGACCTGGTTCATAATGAAATATACAGGCTACACACTCAGTTAAAATATCTCAATTAAAAAATTTAAAAAGCAACTTTACTTTCAATTCCTTTTTGCTTTAGAACACACTACATTGTAGTTGTAAGCAGATGTAAGCATTTGTTAATATATTTCTTAACAACTATGAATGCTGCTGTGAACAGCCGTACGTGGAGGCTGCTGTACAACCAGACAATGAATGGTAATATAGTAAAACATAGATATAATAATATAAAATATGTACTCACAGAAATGTTGACAAATACTTTAATAGATAATTATGTCCTTGCAGCTGTGTTAAACTGCATGACATAATTTATATTTGTCCAGGCTTTGGAATTTGTAAATTCAGTGATATCAGTACATGTTTCAGTCCTTCACAGAAAAGCTGTCATGTCAGAGACTACAGATTCTCTCTCTACAGTATGCAGGTCTCACAGGAGTCAGGCTGCAGTATCTTAAATGTGACAATGATCTTGACGGATTTCAGAAACCAGGGGTAACAAAAAGCATAGATCACCGGGTTTAGACAGGAGTTGAAATAGAACAGCCAGGTCTCTAAGGGGACAGTGGTGACAGTGTTCAGGCCTGCGAGAGAGGAGTAGCAATACGGGCAAAGGCACGTCAGAAACACAACTACAACAACACCAAGAGTCCTGGCTGCTTTCATCTCAGATTTCTTAGCGAACACAGTCTCTGAACGCTGACGCTTGAGAGCTGCGACATGAGAGCGCATGGCGCGAGCCTGAGACACAGCCACCGCGAATACTCTCATATACAGAACAATGATGACAGTGACAGGACCAATAAAGGTCAAAACAACGTCAACAACTCCTGCTATATAGTTAATGACAACTACACACTCTCCAGTGCAGGAGTTGTACCTGCCTGGTTGTGCGAAGTTCTCCTTTATTACGAGACTGTTGTACAGAACAGAACACAGCCAACAAAGACAAATGCAGATTGAGGCTCCTCTCACAGTGACTTTGTTGGGGTAATGCAGAGGGTCACAAATGGCTACATAGCGGTCGACTGATATGAGCACCATGGTTCCTACTGAGGCAGATGTGATGATGTAATCTAACACGCCGTACAGAGTACACATGTGGTCACTGAGGAACCAGCAGCCGTCTGAGAGGAGAATCTGAAAGGACATGAGGAGGCCCACGAAGAAATCTGAGACAGCCAGAGAGAGGAGGAGGAGGTTGGTGGGGGTGTGGAGCTGCCTGCATTGAAAGAGGAACATCATATGTGTTAGCATCTGTACAGTAGCAACTCCATCATGATATTCAGAGACATAATCCATGGTAAAATTCAACAAACCAGAGATTAAAATTATACATCAACACATCATCATATGTGAAAAATTTCCCATGACCCATGAATTTCTGTACGTGCATCACACTCAGAAACAGAACAGAACAGAACTATTTTGCTACTTGAAGTGGGAGATGGAGATGATGACCAGCAGGTTGAGAGTTGCAGTGAGCAGAGAGATGGAGGACAGCACAATGTAAACAAGCACAGCCTCAGACTCAGAGCGCTTTTTCTTCCGACAGGAGGAGTTGAGGAGTTGTGGGAAGCAGAGTTCAGTGTCTTCCAGGGTCTCCATCATGAGAGAAAAGGATGATGAGAGGAGAAGTTGCTGAGCTCCTGCAGCTTTGTGACCAAACCTCTCACACATACAGCTGATTTATATCTTTTCTCCTCCTCATCCATTTGTGTCTCTTCTGCTCTACGGCAATTCTTTCTTTCAATCAAACTGAAGTCCCTCCTCCCTTTTGTACAACAGAAGTACAGGATGTTCAGTTTAATGAGGGAAGGCCCCAACCATTGACCTCAACAACACACAAACTTCCTTAGCTTCATACAGCACAAGGTCCTCTGGTGTAATGGCAAAATCTCTCTCTCCAAATTTCCTGACATCTCTTTATTCTGTCAACTGTAAAATCAAATTTTCCTTTATTGGAAAAAAAATTATGTCAACCATATCAGATATGTACCGTGGCCCTGAGAGCTCAACCCACTGCAACATAGAAAACAACAACATACAAACAGACAAAACACAAGAAAATTCAGAAAAGACCTTCATCAGTTTGACAACAAATAAACATGTTCCATGTCCCTAGGACCAGTTTGCTACACCATGAGTCAGCACATTTCTGTATTTGGTTGTGTTGTATGTATTTGCTGCATGTGTTGTCGAATTGAGGAGGAATTTTTTCAGAATTTTCTTTGTGTTTTGTCTATTTGATGTTTTTTCTTAAGTAGCAGTGCATTGAGCTCTCAGGGCCGCTGTAGATATGCCTTATTGGATGTATTAATATTGATGACATCTCAAATTAGAATTTCTCAACTTAAAATGCTGAACATATGTAGAGGTCCTGCTAAAATCTATGTATAATACACAATACATGTACAAGCTTGATATGGTTCCATTCATCAACTTTATTCTATGGAGTATCTGAAACAGATAATAGGATCAGACACCTGCTGTGTATTTGCTTCCCCTTAGTTAGGAAGTCCAAACACAGGGTCATTATTTTTCTTACACAATGTAGTGGGTCTGAAATAGCCACATATAGTTCATTATGTTAACAGACACCCCCTCTTTTTTATTTTAATATTTGAACCTTTACTTGAACCCTGACGAACACAGTTTTGCAGAAAGCATTACCTCGTTGCACCAGTAGAGGGTGCTCTAACACCAGTGGGTCCAGCATACAGTCTCTGCTCTGCTTTGCTCTGCGCATGTGCAGAGAATAAACCTGCCGAGCAGTAGTCGCATGAGCTAACAGCTCTCGTGTCGTGTGTTTGGATCCACAGATCCACAGTTACACCGTAGCTCAGCCGCTCAGTGCCCGCCGCCTGAGTGGCCCATGCTGCCGGACCAGAGACCCCTAGCTCTGGCGCCGGTAACAACAACCTCTTTGAGAAGAGCCAAGGCAGACACTCTTCCCACTCTGCTTTCAACCTGGTTGGGATTACCCAAGGCAAAACAGGCCCAGGCAAAGGGGTCAGACCAACAGTTATTCCAGGAGCCTCGAAACAGAGCTACCTTGCACAAAAAAAGGGCTGCTGCTTTGTGGGTCTATCACATGCAAGGCTAAAAGTAAGAGTCCAGTGTGGCCACCTGGGCAGCTAGCAGAGACATTTACATCATGAACTTATGCAGGGCACATTAGTACACAAAAGGTCAGTTACTGAAACTGAAAGAAAACTGTCACCAGAGAGCGAGAGGGAAGGAAGGGGGGTGGTTAGAGATAATTCAAAGTGTGATGGAGCACTTCAGGCAGAAAGCTGACGGAGCTCAGCAGCCTCTCATCTCCTCTGATCCTCTGATGATCTGACGATGACGATGATGAAAACCATCGAAGAAGCTGAGCTCTGCTTTCCACAACTCCTCAACTCCTCCTGCAGGAAGACCATGCGTCCTCGCTCTGTATCTATGCTCACTTACATCATACTGTCCTCCATCTCTGTGCTGACTGTGACTCTCAACCTGCTGGTCATCATCTCCATCTCCCACTTCAAGTAGCAAAATATTTCATGTGTTTCTGAGTGTGATGCACGTACAGAAATTCATGGGTCATGGGAAATTTCCAGATGTGATGATGTGTTGATATATAATTTTAATCACTGCTTTGTTGAATTTTACCATGGATTATGTCTCTTAAATATCATGATGGAGTTGCTACTGTACAGATGCTAACACATATGATGTTCCTCTTTCAATGCAGGCAGCTCCACACCCCCACCAACCTCCTCCTCCTCTCTCTGGCTGTCTCGGACTTCTTCGTGGGCCTCCTCATGTCCTTTCAGATTGTGATCATAGACGGCTGCTGGTTCCTCGGTGACTTCATGTGTGTTCTGTATTATGTTTTGGTCTACGTTATTACCTCTGCCTCGATAGGAACTATGGTGCTCATATCAGTCGACCGCTATGTAGCTATTTGTGATCCTCTGCATTACGCCACCAAAGTCACTCAGAAAACAGTTAAAGTGTGTGTTTGTGTGTGTTGGCTGTGTGCTGCTGTCTGTCACAGTCTGCTGCTGATGGACAACTTGACACAACCGGGCAGGTATAACTCCTGCTATGGAGAGTGTGTGGTTGTTATTGATTATGTTGCTGGACTCGTTGATCTGTTTTTGTCTTTTTCTGGTCCTGTCACTGTCATCACACTTCTGTATCTGAGAGTATTTGTGGTGGCTGTGTCTCAGGCTCGTGCCATGCGCTCTCACATTGCAGCTGTCACACTCCAAGGTTCAGTGAAAGTAGCTGCTAAGAAATCTGAGATGAAAGCAGCCAGGACTCTTGGCGTCGTTATCGTTGTGTTTCTAATATGTCTCTGCCCATATTTTTGTGTCACACTTACAGGCCAAGACACTTTGCTCAATGCTTCATCTGTTGCGTTTGTAATATGTCTGTTCTATTTCAACTCCTGTCTAAACCCTATCATCTACGCCTTTTTCTATCCCTGGTTTAGAAAATCAGTTAAACTCATTGTTACACTTCAAATAATGAAGCCTGGCTCCTGTGAGGCCAAGATAGCATAGAGAGAGTGGAGCCACTCAATCTTGAGACGTATTTAAGACAGTCAAATAAATTCAAGGATCCTTATCCAAATAAAGAAATGCTGTTGGCATTTTTTGATGCCAAAATGTTGAACATAGATACTGGAAGAAAAATGTGACATTTTCTAGGCAGAAAAATCATTTCTTCATGCAGCAGTGTCAGTGATTTAATCTAAATATGTAGAAACTGAAAAGCAGGACACCTTTAATGTAGTGTTACAGGAATATGTTATGTCACATGAGTCAGTTTTCCATAATTTCTCATTTTGTTATGTCACTGAAATTTGCATTATTATGTGCACTTTAGTGATACTTTACATGTGCATTTATTTAAAAACAGCGACAGACATCCTCAGTAAGTCTTCTCTGTCTGAAAAAGGGGAAACAAAGGGGAAACACTGAGTTTGTATGGATCATGCTTGTGTATTCTGCATTGTAAATTCACACAACATAAGCCAGGTAAGAGAAACAAGTGTAAGGCAGAGGTGGAAAATGTACTGTATAAAAGCACATCATCAACTTTTTCTCCTTAAATTTTAATATCTGTGGAAATGTAAGCTATACATATTTTATAGTAAAAACATTTAATAATAACAAATAAAAATTATATTACACACATGTCACGCATTTGGGCTCATTATTATCAAAGGGTGGGACATGCTAATGTACTTAGGAAATGGACACAAGATAGTGACACATTCAACCTGGGCTCCTAGATGCAGAGACTCACACACAAATCATCAAACTAGGTAGAACAACAAAAATAAAAGACGCCTCTGCTGGATTTTTAATGCACTACCTCTAGTTAAAATCATATTTAGACTGATATTTACTCCTTTACTATAAAGAGCCCTGTATTTGTCTGCCTTATTTCTGACTGATGTTCAATTCCAGTTTTCTTTTAAACTGAGATTTAAACACTCTGGAACACTGAGATTAAAAAGAGCTAAGAGTCCTGATGAACAAATCAGCAGATAGAGCTTGCAGCAGACATGCAACTGGATATGTAGTTACACATTAAAGTCAACAAAAAACTGCAGCCAAACCTGGAACAATGTGGAAGACTGACAGTTCTTAAAGGCTCAAGTTGCTGACTTACAGCAGGTATGTTATGTGAAAGAAGGAGCGTGATAGTTTCTTCTGACAGGTATGACAGGTCTCAATGGGAGTCTATATTTGGCTGGTAATAAAACCTGCTTTATCATATCGTATCGTGGCATATGGTATCACATTGTATCGTATCGTATCGTATCGTATCGTATCGTATCATATCGTATCGTAGCCACCTAATAGCTTGGGAGCATTTTTCCATTTCTGTACAGGTAAATCTATAGGAATCACACAGGGATGCAGGTCAACATTTAAATAACAGTTGCAAATTCTACCCACTCTCTGTTTCATAAGACTTTGATATATTAAGTCAAGACATATTAGGGCAATCATTATATATCATATATATATATACAGTATATATATATATATATACAGTATATATACAGTATATTTAAATAAAACACCACTGGGCAGGCCTGTTGGTTCACTAGGACAGACATATTTATCAACTCTAACTACATTATGCTGCTCGGATATGATTTTCAGGTTATAGATACATGTTGTAAATATAAATTAGGCTACTTTCTTTATATACCTATTTCAGAGTGTGGGATATGTTCAATCTCGGAAAAGTCTGCCTGAAACAACGAAATGGCATCAGTTTGGGACTTAACTGCATCACCCTACTGAAAACCTGTCATGGTTTGCTATGGCAAACACTTTTTGTTAGTTTTGTTTTGGAATTTTTGCACTTACTGTTTTATTTTGTAATTGGTTTCCTTGTGTGTCCTAATGTGTTTCACCTGTGTTCAATCACCCTTGCCTCCCTTGTCTATATAGTCTTTGTGCTTTCCTTTGTCTGGGTTGGTTCATCTGTTTGTTTCTGGGTTCGTCTCCAAGCTGTTCAAGTCCTGTTCATCTCTGGGTTTGTCCTTGTTTTGTTCTTGTTGCCTGTTTATCCCTGCTGTCTCGCTGTTGTTCTCTGGATCTTGTGTCAAATAAACCTGTCTGCACCGTCCCCAATGTGTTGGCTGCATTTGGGTCCGACTTACCTTTAACCCGTGACAAAACCTGACGATATAAACACTTGACTTCGACATTTGTCAGTGTAGAGGTTTGTTGGTCAAAGGTTTTATTGCAGTGACATCTTTTAATGACCAAAATTTGGGTTTTTGGACAGAGCAGCTATTGAAAAAAATGCTTCATTGCATTTGGTTAAATGCATTTAGTTAAACAGCACTGAGAAGAGGCCCAAAGGTGAACCATGTGGGAGCAGAGTCCTGTAGGGATTCACTTCCCCAAAACCAGACTCACATTCATAACTATCTTTCAACAATCGGAGTTAGAACCACGACCCGGTTCATAATGAAATATACAGGCTACACACTAAAATTTCTCATTTAAAAAGCAACTTTACTTTCAATTCCTTTTTGCTTTAGAACACACTACATTGTAGTTGTAAGCAGATGTAAGCATTTGTTAATATATTAACAACTATGAATGCTGCTGTGAACACCCATACGTGGAGGCTGCTGTACGACCAGACAATGAATGGTAATATAGTAAAACATAGATATAATAATATAAAATATGTACTCACAGAAATGTTGACAAATACTTTAATAGATAATTATGTCCTTGCAGCTGTGTTAAACTGCATGACATAATTTATATTTGTCCAGGCTTTGGAATTTGTAAATTCAGTGATATCAGTACATGTTTCAGTCCTTCACAGAAAAGCTGTCATGTCAGTGACTACGGATTCTCTCTCTACAGTATGCAGGTCTCACAGGAGTCAGGCTGCAGTATCTTAAATGTGACAATGATCTTGACGGATTTCAGAAACCAGGGGTAACAAAAAGCATAGATCACCGGGTTTAGACAGGAGTTGAAATAGAACAGCCAGGTCTCTAAGGGGACAGTGGTGACAGTGTTCGGGCCTGCGAGAGAGGTGCAGTAATACGGGCAAAGGCACGTCAGAAACACAACTACAACAACACCAAGAGTCCTGGCTGCTTTCATCTCAGATTTCTTGGCGAACACAGTCTCTGAACGCTGACGCTTGAGAGCTGCGACATGAGAGCGCATGGCGCGAGCCTGAGACACAGCCACCGCGAATACTCTCATATACAGAACAATGATGACAGTGACAGGACCAATAAAGGTCAAAACAACGTCAACAACTCCTGCTATATAGTTAATGACAACTACACACTCTCCAGTGCAGGAGTTGTACCTGCCTGGTTGTGCGAAGTTTTCTTTTATTACGAGACTGTTGTACAGAACAGAACACACCCAACAAAGACAAGTGCAGATTGAGGCTCCTCTCACAGTGACTTTGTTGGGGTAATGCAGAGGGTCACAAATGGCTACATAGCGGTCGACTGATATGAGCACCATGGTTCCTACTGAGGCAGATGTGATGATGTAATCTAACACACCGTACAGAGTACACATGTGGTCACTGAGAAACCAGCAGCCGTCTGAGAGGAGAATCTGAAAGGACATGAGGAGGCCCACGAAGAAATCTGAGACAGCCAGAGAGAGGAGGAGGAGGTTGGTGGGGGTGTGGAGCTGCCTGCATTGAAAGAGGAACATCATATGTGTTAGCATCTGTACAGTAGCAACTCCATCATGATATTTCAGAGACATAATCCATGGTAAAATTCAACAAAGCAGTGATTAAAATTATACATCAACACATCATCATATGTGAAAAATTTCCCATGACCCATGAATTTCTGTACGTGCATCACACTCAGAAACAGATTAAATATTTTGCTACTTGAAGTGGGAGATGGAGATGACGACCAGCAGGTTGAGAGTTGCAGTGAGCAGAGAGATGGAGGACAGCACAATGTAAACAAGCACAGCCTCAGACTCAGAGCGCTTTTTCTTCCAACAGGAGGAGTTGAGGAGTTGTGGGAAGCAGAGTTCAGTGTCTTCCAGGGTCTCCATCATGAGAGAAAAGGATGATGAGAGGAGAAGTTGCTGAGCTGCTGCAGCTTTGTGACCAAACCTCTCACACATACAGCTGATTTATCTCTTTTCTCCTCTTCATCCATTTGTGTCTGTTCTGCTCTACGGCAATTCTTTCTTTCAATCAAACTGAAGTCCCTCCTCTTTGTTCCTCTGAAGTCATCATTTTCATCTTGCACTTCCTTCTGTCAGTGAGTGTTTAACTGTGACAGTACACCAAAATACAAAATACAGCCACATCTGTAACAGGCCAACAGAAGGAATGGACAGGCCCCAACCATTGACCTCAGAAACACCACTTTATTAGCATCAACTAAAATACATGCATACAGCAGGCATGAGGTTCTCTGGTGATGAACTGACATGTTTACTTTAGAAAGAGCATGACCTGAAAAGGACTAGGCAAAGAACGGAAAGTTTCTGGACTCATGTTGCCTCACAACTGCAATAACATCCCCTGTTTGATTGATTGGGACAATATCTGTCAAGAACTGCCCTCTAACAGTTCTTGCCTCACTGTCATCCTCAGTTTCTATTGCTAATTTGGAGCCTCCGAGAACACCTGGCTGACCCTCCACAGGGAGGCTGGCAGAGGAGGAAGAAGGGTGAAGGTGTTTAGCTTCACTTACTGCATCTGTGTGATAAATTGTGCAGCATCTAGCTGTCCAGGTAACTGAAAACCTGGATGCTCCTCTGACACTGGGGAGTAAGTTCATTGTCAATGTGTTGAAGGAACCGATGTGACCTGCCCCATAGCAATGTCTTCTGTATCTTTTAGCATACAAGCTAGAAGGTATGGACAGGAAGTGCCAAGGCCGGTGAGTACATACAGGAGCTAATACGAGCAGCATGTGAGTTTGCTGTTGTACTGAACAACCTAAGCAGCAACCACATCAGATTTTGTTCCGTCATAGTAAGCCCAGGTGAGAAAGAGACTCTGACTTGTAATATATTCAGCACCCAGACTTAGGGTATTCATCGGGGGACAGAACAAACACAGCTAAGCAAAACAAATCAGTACAACACTTCAAGAAGTTCCTACCAAACTTTTATGTCAGTGTACATCCTTCATGTATGAAACTCATACTTGTCAAACTTTGTCAAAACACCCACGCAGTTACTGGTTTCATTGAACTTGACAGATCAAAACAAGAGCAATTAAACCTTGCTAACTTTGCTATCAAAATAGTATTTTGTCTGGATGAAGGATTTTTGCAATCAAATTCATATTGTATTGTATCATATCGTATCCTATCATATCGTATCCTATCATATTGTATCGTATTGTATCGTATCGTATTGTATCGTATCATATTGTATTGTATCGTATCATATCGTATTGTATCGTATCATATCGTATTGTATCGTATCATATTGTATTGTATCGTATCATATCGTATTGTATCGTATTGTATCATACCGTATCATATTGTATTGTATCGTATCGTATCGTATCTTATCGTATCACATCGTATCGTATTTTAACATATCGTATCGTGTCGTATCATATCGTATTGTGACGTATCGTATCGTGTCGCATCGTATCGTATCGTATCGTATCGTATCGTATCGTATCCACCCAGTGGCTTGGGAGCATTTTTTCCATTTCTGTACAGGTAAATCTATAGGCATCACACAGAGATGCAGGTCAACATTTAAATAACAGCTGCAAATTCTACCCACTCTCTGTTTCATAAAATTTTGATATATTAACTCAAGACATATTAGGGCAATCATTATATATTATATATATATATATATATTTATATATACAGTATATATACTATATATTTAAATAAAACACCACTGGGCAGGCCTGTTGGTTCACTATGACAGACATATTTATCAACTCTAACTACATTATGCTGCTCGGATATGATTTTCAGGTTATAAATACATGTTGTAAATATAAATTAGGCTACTTTCTTTATATACCTATTTCAGAGAGTGGGATATGTTCAATCTCAGAAAAGTCTGCCTGAAACAACGAAATGGCATCAGTTTGGAACTTAACTGCATCACCCTACAGAAAACCTGACGATATAAACACTTGACTTCGACATTTGTCAGTGTAGAGATTTGTTGCTCAAAGGTTTTATTGCAGTGACATCTTTTAATGACCAAAATTTGGGTTTTTGGACAGAACAGCTATAGAAAAAATGCCTCATTGCATTTGGTTAAATGCATTTAGTTAAACAGCACTGAGAAGAGGCCCAAAGGTGAACCATGTGGGAGCAGAGTCCTGTAGGGATTCACTTCCCCAAAACCAGACTCACATTCTTAACAATCTTTCAACAATCGGAGTTAGAACCACGACCCAGTTCATAATGAAATCTACAGGCTACACACTCAGTTAAAATTTCTCAATTAAAAAATTTAAAAAGCAACTTTACTTTCAATTCCTTTTTGCTTTAGAAAACACTACATTGTAGTTGTAAGCAGATGTAAGCATTTGTTAATATATTTGTTAACAACTATGAATGCTGCTGTGAACAGCCGTACGTGGAGGCTGCTGTACAACCAGACAATGAATGGTAATATAGTAAAACATAGATATAATAATATAAAATATGTACTCACAGAAATGTTGACAAATACTTTAATAGATAATTATGTCCTTGCAGCTGTGTTAAACTGCATGACATAATTTATATTTGTCCAGGCTTTGGAATTTGTAAATTCAGTGATATCAGTACATGTTTCAGTCCTTCACAGAAAAGCTGTCATGTCAGAGACTACAGATTCTCTCTCTACAGTATGCAGGTCTCACAGGAGTCAGGCTGCAGTATCTTAAATGTGACAATGATCTTGACGGATTTCAGAAACCAGGGGTAACAAAAAGCATAGATCACCGGGTTTAGACAGGAGCTAAAATAGAACAACCAGATCTCAATGGGCACTGATGTGACACCAAACAGGGTGTTCTGGCTTACAAGAGAGGAACAGTAATACGGGCAAAGGCACGTCAGAAACACAACTACAACAACACCAAGAGTCCTGGCTGCTTTCATCTCAGATTTCTTGGCGAACACAGTCTCTGAACGCTGACGCTTGAGAGCTGCGACATGAGAGCGCATGGCGCGAGCCTGAGACACAGCCACCGCGAATACTCTCATATACAGAACAATGATGACAGTGACAGGACCAATAAAGGTCAAAACAATGTCAACAATTCCTGCTATATGGTTAATGACAACTACACACTCTCCAGTGCAGGAGTTGTACCTGCCTGGTTGTGCGAAGTTCTCCTTTATTACGAGACTGTTGTACAGAACAGAACACAGCCAACAAAGACAAGTGCAGATTGAGGCTCCTCTCACAGTGACTTTGTTGGGGTAATGCAGAGGGTCACAAATGGCTACATAGCGGTCGACTGATATGAGCACCATGGTTCCTACTGAGGCAGATGTGATGATGTAATCTAACACGACGTGCAGAGTACACATGTGGTCACTGAGAAACCAGCAGCCGTCTGAGAGGAGAATCTGAAAGGACATGAGGAGGCCCACGAAGAAATCTGAGACAGCCAGAGAGAGGAGGAGGAGGTTGGTGGGGGTGTGGAGCTGCCTGCATTGAAAGAGGAACATCATATGTGTTAGCATCTGTACAGTAGCAACTCCATCATGATATTCAGAGACATAATCCATGGTAAAATTCAACAAAGCAGTGATTAAAATTATACATCAACACATCATCACATCTGAAAATTTCCCATGACCCATGAATTTCTGTACGTGCATCACACTCAGAAACAGAACAGAACAGAACTATTTTGCTACTTGAAGTGGGAGATGGAGATGACGACCAGCAGGTTGAGAGTTGCAGTGAGCAGAGAGATGGAGGACAGCACAATGTAAACAAGCACAGCCTCAGACTCAGAGCGCTTTTTCTTCCGACAGGAGGAGTTGAGGAGTTGTGGGAAGCAGAGTTCAGTGTCTTCCAGGGTCTCCATCATGAGAGAAAAGGATGATGAGAGGAGAAGTTGCTGAGCTCCTGCAGCTTTGTGACCAAACCTCTCACACATACAGCTGATTTATATCTTTTCTCCTCCTCATCCATTTGTGTCTCTTCTGCTCTACGGCAATTCTTTCTTTCAATCAAACTGAAGTCCCTCCTCTTTGTTCATCTGAAGTCATCATTTTCATCTTGCACTTTCTACTGTCAGTGAATCTTTAACTGTGACAGTACACCAAAATACAGCCAAGTCTGTAACAGGCCAACAAAAGGAATGGACAGTTTAAGGAGGGAAGGCCCCAACCATTGACCTCAGAAACACCACTTTATTAGCATCAACTTAAATACATGCATACAGCAGGCATGAGGTTCTCTGGTGTAATAGCAAAATAATGAACTGACATGTTTTCTTTAGAAAGTTAAATCCTAGAGCAAGACCTGAAAAGGACTAGGCAAAGAACGGACAGTTTCTGGACACATGTCACCTCACAACTGCAACAACTGTGCAGCTTCACTTACTGCATCTGTGTGATAAAGCGTGACTCATCTAGCTGTCCAGGTAACTGAAAACCTGGGTGCTCCTCTGACACTGAGGAGTAAGTTCATTGTCAATGTACTGAAGGAACCAATGTGACCTGCCCCATAGCAATGTCTTCTGTATCTTTTAGCATACAAGCTAGAAGGTATGGACAGGAAGTGCCAAGGCCGGTGAGTATATACAGGAGCTAATACGAGCAGCATGTGAGTTTGCTGTTGTACTGAACAACCTAAGCAGCAACCACATCAGAGTTTGTTCCGTCATAGTAAGCCCAGGTGAGAAAGAGACTCTGACTTGTAATATATTCAGTACCCAGACTTAGGGTACTCATCACCCATGGGCAAAAGGAGGTCTTACATCAGGAGTAGAGAGGGGCTGTGAAAAAAAGGCTGGTGACTCGGCTGTTCATCATCAAGACTACTAGATGAAGAATCAGTAGGCCTTTCCACCATTTCTGTTCCCGGAGAGCCCCAGGACTGATTTCCATCTCTCCCTAATCCGCCCCACCCACCTGATTATATCTAGACTGGTTGAACATATCCATAGAGCATGGAAAGGTGGAAAATCTCTCCCAAACCAGATGTTGGCACCACTGTTCTGAGGTATCTTCTTCTACTGCCTTTCAAACTTGATTCACAGACCCAGTCATTCTTCTTACTGGTGCAATAGGAAGCATCTGCCCTGGGGAAGACAGGATAATGCTGAAGGGACACCCAATGTTCTGTGCTACTGTGTCTCATATCACTGTCCTGACTGCTGGCATAAAGGGTGTGGTTGCATGATGTTGCTAATGTCCAGCTCTGGTTACAAAGCATTCATAGAGACACATAAGCAGGGACAGGACTCAAGCAGATATAAATCTGCGGAAAAAATGTGCAACAAAAACAAAGGTAACTCTGATATGATCAGTGGTGTTTTTGATTACATTAAATTTAAGGATGTTTCCATTGATTTGTCATTCTCTTTATACATATGAGGGGGACAGAACAAACACAGCTAAGCAACACAAATTAGTACAACACTTCAAGAAGCTTTCTACCAAACTTTTATGTCAGTGTACATCCTTCATGTATGAAACTCATACTTGTCAAACTTTGTCGAAACACCCACGCAGTTACTGGTTTCATTGAACTTGACAGATCAAAACAAGAGCAATTAACTTTGCTATCAAAATAGTATTTTGTCTGGATGAAGGATTTTTGCAATCAAATTCATATTGTATTGTATTATTATTATCGTATCCTATCATATTGTATTGTATCGTATCGTATCGTATCGTATCATATTGTATCGTATCATATCGTATCGTATCGTATCATATCGTATTGTATCGTATCGTATTGTATCATATCGTATCGTATCGTATCGTATCATATCGTATTATATCGTATCGTATCGTATCATATTGTATCGTATCATATCGTATCGTATCGTATCCTATCATATTGTATTGTATCGTATCGTATCGTATCATATTGTATTGTATCGTATCGTATCATATCATATTGTATTGTATCGTATTGTATCATATTGTATTGTATCATATCGTATCATATTGTATTGTATTGTATCATATTGTATTGTATCGTATCGTATCATATCGTATCATATCGTATCATATTGTATCGTATCGTATCGTATTGTATCGTATTGTATCGTATCGCATCATATTGTATTGTAACATATCGTATCATATCGTATCGTGACGTACCGTATCGTATCGCATCGCATCGCATCACATCGTATCGTATCGTATTGTATCCACCCATTAGCTTGGAAGCATTTTTCCATTTCTGTACAGGTAAATCTATAGGCATCACACACGGATGCAGGTCAACATTTAAATCTAACACACCGCACAGAGTACACATGTGGTCACTTAGGTGGGGGTGTGGAGCTGCCTGCATTGAAAGAGGAACATCATATGTATTAGCGTCTGTACAGTAGCAACTCCATCATGATATTTCAACAATGATTTCAGGACCCTCGAAACAGAGCTACCTTGCACAAAAAAAGGGCTGCTGCTTTGTGGGTGTGGCCACCTGGGCAGCTAGCAGAGACATTTACATCATGAGCTTATGCAGGTTCACGGCACATTAGTAAACAAAAGGTCAGTTACTACTACTGAAAGAAAACTGTCACCAGAGAGCGAGAGGGAGGGAAGGGGGTGTGGAGAGATAATTCAAAGATGTGACGGAGAGCTTCAGGCAGAAAGCTGATGGAGCTCAGCAGCTTCTCATCTCCTCTGATGATCTGACGATGACGATGATGAAAAACATCGAAGAAGCTGAGCTCTGCTTTCCACAACTCCTCAACTCCTCCTGCAGGAAGACCATGCGTCCTCGCTCTGTATCTATGCTCACTTACATCATACTGTCCTCCATCTCTGTGCTGACTGTGACTCTCAACCTGCTGGTCATCATCTCCATCTCCCACTTCAAGTAGTCGAATCTTTTTTTTATTAGAACATATCAGAACATAAAAATAACCAGATGTCAAGACTGTGAAGGAAAAGTGTGATGTTTTTAAATAATGCTTTTCAATCATGGCTGTAATCTGCTGGATCATCGACACTACGACAATAATTATGTTGCTCTCCTACCTCTCCAGGCAGCTCCACACCCCCACCAACCTCCTCCTCCTCTCTCTGGCTGTCTCGGACTTCTTCGTGGGCCTCCTCATGTCCTTTCAGATTGTGCTCATAGACGGCTGCTGGTTCCTCGGTGACTTCATGTGTGTTCTGTATTATGTTTTGGACTACATTATTACATCTGCCTCGATAGGAACTATGGTGCTCATATCAGTCGACCGCTATGTGGCTATTTGTGATCCTCTGCATTACGCCACCAAAGTCACTCAGAAAACAGTTAAAGTGTGTGTTTGTGTGTGTTGGCTGTGTGCTGCTGTCTGTCACAGTCTGCTGCTGATGGACAACTTGACACAACCGGGCAGGTATAACTCCTGCTTTGGAGAGTGTGTGGTTGTTATTGATTATGTTGCTGGACTCGTTGATCTGTTTTTGTCTTTTTCTGGTCCTGTCACTGTCATCACACTTCTGTATCTGAGAGTATTTGTGGTGGCTGTGTCTCAGGCTCGTGCCATGCGCTCTCACATTGCAGCTGTCACACTCCAAGGTTCAGTGAAAGTAGCTGCTAAGAAATCTGAGATGAAAGCAGCCAGGACTCTTGGCGTCGTTATCGTTGTGTTTCTAATATGTCTCTGCCCATATTTTTGTGTCACACTTACAGGCCAAGACACTTTGCTCAATGCTTCATCTGTTGCGTTTGTAATATGTCTGTTCTATTTCAACTCCTGTCTAAACCCTATCATCTACGCCTTTTTCTATCCCTGGTTTAGAAAATCAGTTAAACTCATTGTTACACTTCAAATAATGAAGCCTGGCTCCTGTGAGGCCAAGATAGCATAGAGAGAGTGGAGCCACTCAATCTTGAGACGTATTTAAGACAGTCAAATAAATTTAAGGATCCTTATCCAAATAAAGAAATGCTGTTGGCATTTTTTGATGCCAAAATGTTGAACATAGATACTGGAAGAAAAATGTGACATTTTCTAGGCAGAAAAATCATTTCTTCATGCAGCAGTGTCAGTGATTTAATCTAAATATGTAGAAACTGAAAAGCAGGACACCTTTAATGTAGTGTTACAGGAATATCTTATGTCACATGAGTCAGTTTTCCATAATTTCTCATTTTGTTATGTCACTGAAATTTGCATTATTATGTGCACTTTAGTGATACTTTACATGTGCATTTATTTAAAAACAGCGACAGACATCCTCAGTAAGTCTTCTCTGTCTGAAAAAGGGGAAACAAAGGGGAAACACTGAGTTTGTATGGATCATGCTTGTGTATTCTGCATTGTAAATTCACACAACATAAGCCAGGTAAGAGAAACAAGTGTAAGGCAGAGGTGGAAAATGTACTGTATAAAAGCACATCATCAACTTTTTCTCCTTAAATTTTAATATCTGTGGAAATGTAAGCTATACATATTTTATAGTAAAAACATTTAATAATAACAAATAAAAATTATATTACACACATGTCACGCATTTGGGCTCATTATTATCAAAGGGTGGGACATGCTAATGTACTTAGGAAATGGACACAAGATAGTGACACATTCAACCTGGGCTCCTAGATGCCGAGACTCACACACAAATCATCAAACTTGGTAGAACAACAAAAATAAAAGACGCCTCTGCTGGATTTTTAATGCACTACCTCTAGTTAAAATCATATTTAGACTGATATTTACTCCTTTACTATAAAGAGCCCTGTATTTGTCTGCGTTATTTCTGACTGATGTTCAATTCCAGTGTCTTTTTTAGGATGATATTATCTGTAACTAAAACTACGTTCAGAGGTGATGAAGCACTTTTTTCAGCCCTGAGTTGTGTCGGTAGGTCTTCCCTTCAATCTCTATTACCCCAAACAACCTGTAGCAATAAGGTAGGGCAGCCTGTATGAGGCCTGTGGAAACCAGGGAGAAAAATAACTTGTTGCACCATATACTGCTCTTTCTTAGCTTTCTCTCTTTGCTCAACAAAGTGAAAAGTAGTGGAACGAATGTTACTGTCAGGTCATAGCCACAGGGTCCAGCAGCATGCACATGTTGAACAGGTGAATTTTTGCAGCAGTAGTGGCAGAACAGTTGAACATATGATGAAAGACTTGAACATGTGATGAAAAGAGCAAATCTCTCTTGCCTTGAAGGGGCCCTTCACATATTTTACAAGTCAAAGTAAATGTACAGGGAGAACTGTGACCACGCTGCCTGGGAGAACGATTGAATATCCTCTATCGCTTTTGAGGAAGCTTTGTTTTTTTCTCCTTTTTTTTGGGCACAAATTTAATGTGTGTTGATGACTGTTATCTTCATTAAATGCTTTAATTTAGATTTCTTTAGCTTGTGTTTCAATCGTCTCAATAATGCTTATTGCAAGTTACCAAAGACTTCATACTGTTTCAGGCCAAGTTGTGATACATTTTTACCTTTAAAGTGCTGCCACCACCAGAGAAGGACTGGAGTCTACAACCCTGGGTAGAAGACTGGGATTAACACATTCAAGGGGCAAACTTGAATAAGAGGTACAAGCCGTAGTTTGCCTCAGCTGACATGGTTTAGTTGGCAAACTTTGTTTTACCTAGTATGTCAATCTGGTATTCAGCACCTGTACTTGATTCTCCTCAATTCAGACACAGGGTCATCGGGACTAAAACATGTTCTTTCTCACACAAGGAAGTTGCTGATAAGAGCCAAAAAACTGAGCTTTAACCACTCTGGAAACTCTGAAACACTGAGATGAAATAGCTAAGAGTCCTGATGAACAAATCAGCAGATAGAGCTTGCAGCAGACATGCAACTGGATATGTAGTTACACTTTAAAGTCAACAAAAAACAGCAGCCAAACCTGGAACAATGTGGAAGATTGGCAGTTCTTAAAGGCTCAAGTTGCTGACTTACAGCAGGTATGTTATGTGAAAGAAGGAGCGTGATAGTTTCTTCTGACAGGTATGACAGGTCTCAATGGGAGTCTATATTTGGCTGGTAATAAAACCTGCTTTACAGGCTTGTTTTTCCCATGAGGGACACTTGTCCTTATCAACAGGTATGTTTTAGTCATCAGATAATCGCCCATGCTGTCAAACCTTAAAGTCACCCTGTGATTGTTTTGCTGTATGTTTGCATTTAGTGTTACTCACAAAACACATTATGTGTATGCATATGTGTGTGTAACCTTAAGATCAATCATCTTAAATGCATTTCCTCCATCATAAACCTGCATTGTTTAGATCCATGGTTCTTAACCTGGGCGTATCATGGGGTTCATGGGAAACAGTTCTAAAATAAGTTAATGAGCACACACAAAATGTGAGTACATGACATACTGGCATAACGGCACCATATATAGGCTGGTTGATAGAAACTCCCATACAGACCCACTCAGGGTCTCAAACATGTGAGGAGGAGTGTCACCACTTAGGAACACTTACATAACAGATAATACCCTGAGGATTGTAAAGGATGAACATACAGCTGAACCTCAGTCACTGCAGGTGTCCCTCAAAAAGCTCTTTGAAACTGTGAGGACTGCCCAAAGTGACCTCACAATGATGGTTTCGAACCTAAATTTGTCCACGCAACCATAGCAAGACATGTCACATGTACATGCCCTAACAGAAGTTGATCTGCAATAAAGCTACTGTGATTTCTCCTGCTAGAACAGAACAACACAGACAACAGTAAAAAAAAAAAAAAAAAAGGGTCATTCAAAGAAATGCAGTTTTTGGCACTAAAATTTTGTACCCTCTGAGGTTGGTCTGTCATGCTTAATGCCTCTCAGGGGAGAGTTGCTTTGCAATGGCAGAGCAGTTTTCAGTGAAACATTAGTCTACAGCTTAAGGCTCTAACTGTTGTAACCAAGCTGGGCAAAAACAGGTTAAAATAGAAATTAATAAAGTTATAAACAATTGAACGTTTGACTTAAGATTTAAGTTAATGCTTTTATTTCTGTTTTTATATATTGCAGTAATGATAACTTAGTAAAATCTTTTATTTCACTCATTCACACTCCTTTTTAAATTTAACACGTTTACGTTTGGCAGTGCGTTTTTTGCGAGCGAGGGGAGGGTCCATAGTTGAGACGGACAAGAGCTAGCAGTAGCCGCTCGGTTGAAAGAACGTTTTGCTAAACAAAAGAAGAACGGTCGAGATAGAGACTGAAGTCAGAGCTGTTGCCAGGTGACGGAGAAGCGGTTTCCCTGCAGAAGCCACGAGACCGCCGGAAGTGCCCCTTTGTACTTGCTTCGGTAAACTAGCTTCCCAACTCTATTTTTGCTAGTTTTGTTGTGTGTTAGCAACGAAGTTATTTCCACCTAAAGCTCATTCTAGAGTTTTACTGTGGTTTGTGAATATCAAGTGTCTAAAGTGTCTGAAGGGCAACGTTTTTGTTGCATAAAATGTAAGTTTCGTAGTAATTATTCACCGTGTTACTGAAAGAAACGTGAATTTCTTCCTACGTACTCCTTATGTTGCTAGATAATTTATTTTCCAAGCAGTATTTTTAATAAGAAACGGTGAACTGCGGAATTTTGAAAATTATTGTGTGTTTATTTTTGCTTTCACTGACAAAGTAAAGTTTGTAGGTGTAATGTTTTATGTGTAAGATATGTTTCTATGTTTGCACAAATATTGGTTAAGCTTGAACAGTTTAATTCTAATTTTTTTTTTTACAACAAAATAATTTTACTATCATTAAGGGTTTCTAGGTTGAACTAGTGAGTAACATAGTTCTCAATATGTTATGTGCAATAAGTATGTGCATTCAGTCTGCACTCTACTTTGATGATGTTATGATCTAGGAAGATGTACAACTTAAGAGGAACATAAGACGACATGAAAGAAAGCAGAGCATAGACTACAAGTCTGTTTTTAAATGCAGGTCAGGTCTTTCATTGAGTGGGAAGATCCAGTAAGGAAGATCCAGCAATTCCAGTAGATGGCGAGCCTCCCAGCCTGATTTCCAGGAATCCGGATTTACATGGCAGCTGAAACAGCGGGATGAGCTATCTTCATTGTGGTAGGATTG
Source organism: Seriola aureovittata (assembly GCF_021018895.1). Taxonomy (NCBI): domain Eukaryota; kingdom Metazoa; phylum Chordata; class Actinopteri; order Carangiformes; family Carangidae; genus Seriola; species Seriola aureovittata. The sequence continues at coordinate 3,932,991 of NC_079374.1, read as the reverse complement.
TACCAGTCTCCTGGATTGGTACCAGCGTGAACACACATTATTCTTAAAGAGTGCATTCTGACATATAAGATCTCTATCTGATCTGACCTCGAACAAAGTTGACTTAAAGCGGGAAATCTCATATAATAAGACAAATTTCTTAGGTTTAAAGGGGCCAGTATTTATCTTTCATATTCATGTTCTTATGATGCAAGTTGCCTTGTTTTGCTACTCAAATGCAAATTGCAGTTACAGTACAACAACTGAACTTAATTCACTTGTGTTGATACTGTTTTGTTCATTGTTTGTGCACTCAAAACTTAGCTCCTTCCGAACTTAGAGCGAGGTGTACTCACCCAGGAGTGGGTTAGGTTTTGCCCTTGTGAGCTCTGCTGCTCATATGAAATTTGTTTGCATGCTAATGTTGACGCTGTAGCGTATGTTATTTGGGCTTAATGGTTGGCTAGCTGGCTAGCAGACCAGTGGCTCTCAACTGGTGTGCTGAGAAGCAAGATAGTGTGTCTCCGTCCCTGAAGTTGTGACATTGATGAGAGAGCTACCTTAATAGCAATTTTTTCTGTTTTTCCAGTTTACTAATTCTGTCCCGATAAAACCACATAATGCATCAGCTAATGTTTTTGTGAAGTGAAAGTTCAAGTCTACTCTAAAAGCATGGAAGATTAGGGCTGCTCTGTTTGCCCAGTCTATGTTTATCAATAGAGCTGTACACATTCTTTCTCTCTCTCCGTTTATTGTCCACATCCCTCCTCGCATAGTCTGTTAATCCTGAGAGAGAGAACATGATTCATGAATCTTTGAAAACGTAAACATGTAAGAACATCAACTCGATTACAACAGTGAATACATTTCCATCTTCACAGAAGAGTTTATTGATGTTACTCATCACTACAGTATTTTAGTATCACTGGAGTCAGGCTGCAGTATCTTCAGTGTAACAATGACTTTGATAGATTTTCTAAACCAGGGATAGAAAAAGGCATAGATGATAGGGTTAAGACAGGAATTAAAATTCAGCAGCCAGACTACAAAGGGTGTGGATGAACTACTATCTTCAATATCCTGACCCACAAGGGATGGGGAGTAATATGGACAGAAACATATTAGAAACACAACTATGACAACACCAAGAGTCCTGGCTGCTTTCATCTCAGATTTCTTAGCAGTTAATCTCACTGAGCGCTGGAGTGTGACACCTGTAATATGGGGCCGCACAGCTTGAGCCTGAGACACAGCCACCACAAATACTCTCATATACAGAAATATGATCACAGTAATGGGGCCAATAAAGGTAAAAACAAAGTCAACAGCTCCTGTGATGTAGCTAAGGACAAGTATACACTCTCCATAGCAGGAATTCTGTGAAGAAGATTGTCTCAGAAAGTCTTTTAAAATGAGACTGTTATATAGAACAGAGCAGATCCAACACAGACAAACACAGATTCTTGTTCTGCCCAGAGTAACTCTGGTGGTGTAATGTAGAGGGTCACAAATAGCCAAATAACGATCAATCGATATGAGCACCATATTTCCAACTGAAGAGGAGGTGATGGTGAAAACTGCAACATAATACAGAGCACACATTAGTTCACCCAGGAACCAGCAGGCCTCTGTGAAAAAGATTTCAACCGGCATCAGCAGGAGACCCACAAGGAGGTCTGAGACAGCCAGGGAGAGGATGAGGAGGTTGGTGGGGCTATGGAGCTGCCTGGGGAGGAAGAATACAATCACACATAAGATTATCATCAATAGCAGTTACAGGCTTAGTATGTTTAACAATAAATTCTGTTTACATTTATTTGAATATGTAATATTATCAAGCTAGGATTTTAAAACAAAAAGCAGAAAATTCATTTAAAAGAATTTAAATCAGTGCTCCACTTCAATGACATTACTTCACATGAATTATCATTATGGAAATATATTAGCGTAAGCTGATTACTTCTGGAGTGCCTGCTTTACATTTTGTTGAATACATCATATATTCCAGCTAGGATTTTTAGAACACAAAATTAACCGAAATATTCACATTAAAGGGCATACAATTGAAATCTATCTCAAGTGACATTACTTCACATAAACTATCATCATGAAAATATATTAGCATATGCTGAGAGTATATCTGCCTGAAGTGGGAGATGGAGATGATGACCAGCAGGTTGAGAGCTGAAGTAAGCAGAGAGATGGAGGATAGCAGAACGTAAACAAACATTGGATCAGACTGAGGCGGCGTGGGTTTTTTGCAGGAATTGTTGAAGAGCTGTGGAAAGCAGAGTTCAGTTCCATTCTCCATCATCAGAGAGAGATGGAGAGAAGCTGCCGAGTTCTGGCAGGTTTTTGACCAAGACTATCCATTATACAGTTGAGTGATGTAAGTTTTTTTCTCCCATCATCGCTCTATTACTGCGATTTTTTTTCCTCCAACAGGGACTGAAGTCCCTCCCCTCAGCTTCATCACCTCCCTCTGTAGTCTGTGCCTGTCTGTGTACACAGTTGCCTTCAGCATTGATAGGCTATTACTCATGAAGTGTAACCAATCAGTGTGGGTGGGACATTGCTCCAGACCACCCAGTGGTGACTACAGACAGCGACAGGCACCTGGATTAGAGCTGAAGTAGCACATTTTTAAATTCAATTATTAAATTAAATTTAAATTACATACAGCCAGGCAGATAATTAGTCAATCAACCATTTAGATATGAGTGACATGTTCAAATGTAGGATAACTAGCACAAGTAGAGCAGAGTCATTAAAAGGAGCTATTTGTAAGTTTTGCTATTGCTACACAGTTAATGTTAGCATGAACAGCTGTTACATACCAGTCAAGAAAGACACATTGCGAGTTCCGCATAAAACTAACTTCCTTTAGCTGTCCGGAAAAACCCATGTGTGTGTTGAACTGAGTGACAGTAATGTAGTTTATACCAGATACTAATTTAACTGTTTAACTGATTTACTGTACATAGATTCAGAGATTTACAGAGGTGCATTGCATTCATAAAAGAAAAAGATTTTTAAGTGCTTCATTATAGACATATTAAAGCTCATATTCATTGTGTAGATAGGATAGACGACTAAAGCATGTTGCATCATTATGCTCTCCTTTTCAAACAGCGATGATTGATAACCACCTTAACCTTTTCTCAAAATTACAAGATCAGTACTTCATGATTACAAAATTAAGATCTCATAATTATGAGCTCTGTATAACATAAATGTCGAGAGCTTTTCCCTTATTCATCCGTATGCATGCAGTGTGCTTCTATATAAGTATAACAAGGGTTATGAGGTTAACTGATTTTCTAAACCACGGATAGAAAAAGGCGTAGGTGATAGGGTTTAGACAGGAGTTCACATAAATCAAACTTATTACAAACGTTGCAGATGAAGTATTCATTAAGTTATCTGGGCTTGTGAGAGCAACACAATAATATGGACAGAAACATATTAGAAACACAACAACAACAACACCAAGAGCCCTGGCTGCTTTAATCTCAGATTTCTTATCAGTTACAAAAGTGACAGCCGTAACCTGGAAGCGCATGGCACGAGCCTGAGACACAGCCACCACAAATACTCTCATGTACAGAACAACAATAACAGTAATGGGAACAATGAAAGTCAAAAAAAGATCTGTAAGTCCAGCAATGTAGGTAATGCCAAGGATACACTCTCCAGAACAGGAGTTATACCTCCCTGGTTGTTTCTTTATGATTTAGACTTTGTAAGACTATTGAACTTGTCCAACACAGACAAACACAGATCTTAACTCTTTTCTGAGTTACTTTGGTAGAATAATGCAGAGGATCACAAATAGCCACATAGCGGTCAATAGATATAAGCACCATGTTTCCTACTGAGGCAGAGGTAATAATATATGCTAGATACTGATACAGAACACACATGAGGTCACAGAGGAACCAGCAGTCGTCAGTGGCCGTAATTTGAAAGGTCCTTGTCATACATCTGATTTATCTCTTTCCTTCCTGCCTACTCCTATTGCCTCACCTCCACTGCTGTTTTTGTATCCAAAGAGACAAGCACCTTGTTTTCTGTGCTCATCTTCCTCAAACTCAACCTTCATTTTTTTCTCCTTGTCTTCTAACAAAATTTTAAACTATGACGTTTTTTCTTTTCAAGTACCTGATGATCGACAGTGACTCCAAACATATTTTAGTATTGGTTATACTTGATGTAAGTTCAACATGTGACATATTGGGTTATATAATTTTGGTGGATGGGCTGAAGACTTTGGTTCGTCCTCATGTCAATGTTCCATAAAGCGCAGCCCTGTCCCAGCGCACAAGTCATGACAGCACAATAGTACAAGGCCAAGTAACTTAGGCATACAATTTATTATGTTGAAATTATGTTTATTACTCTGACATATCACACTAAAGGATAGGTCCACATTTTGTCAAGTCTGTTTTAAGATGGTATTTGCATACTTATACGTACATTGAACTTTGAACTTTGGATTCCACTTAACTAAATACTTCTTCTTACTATAATTGTACCCTATTTAATTTTCTCTCTGCGTCCCCGTCATTCTATAATGTGTGAAATTGGTTCATGAAATTCAGGTATCCGATTTCATACGGGCTACAGTACATTTTGATGTCATTCATATTTATTTTTATTATTCTGACTCCTGAGTGAGGCAACAAACATTGCAGGTAGCCTCTGCCTATTTTTCTCAATCAGCTCTGTGGTAACAACCCTAATTTTGTAAGCTCCGTGCAACAGCTGTCTGGAGAATATGTCAATACACCTGGCCACACAACTCATGTTATTACTTTGATTATGGTTGACAGCCAGATATCTCATGCACATCGGGCTAAAACATCATTCGATCTCATTCATACCAATTTTTAGGTTGATTGATGTAGTGTAATGTAGGGTGAAGATATTGTGGCGCTCAAGGCCTTGAAAAGCCACAAAGCTGGATCATGTTTTAGCAAACACAACAAAAATGTGAAACAGTCATGACATTAACTGCACAGTAATATGAACAAACCCTAAATAGCTTCACTGTTTCAGCTAAAATAAAAAGGGAGTCATTCTAAGAGAATAATGTAGTGTAACAGACACAATGTTAAGAGATGATTTGCATCTAATAGTGACAACAATATGCAAAACTCTTTATACCCAGAGTTTTACATGTATGATTTCTTTAAATCACCAACCAACAAGTACATTTTTCTGTTCATAGTAACAGTCTCATTTCAGTGTCTCTCTACAGTATGTTGGCGTCACAGGAGTCTGGCTGCAGTATCTTCAGTATAACTATGAGCTTAACTGATTTTCTAAACCATGGGTAAAAAAATGCGTAGATGATAGGGTTTAAACAGGAGTTCACATAAATCAGACTTATTACAAACGTTGCAGATGAAGTATTCATTAAGTTATCTGGGCTAGTAAGAGCAACACAATAATATGGACAGAAACATATTAGAAACACAACAACAACAACACCAAGAGCCCTGGCTGCTTTAATCTCAGATTTCTTAGCAGTTACAAGACTGACAGCTGCAATCTGGGAGCGCATGGCACGAGCCTGAGACACAGCCACCACAAATACTCTAATGTACAGAACAACAATAACAGTAATGGGAACGATAAACGTCAAAATAAGATCAGCAAGTCCAGAAATATAATTAATCCCAATGATACACTCTCCAGAACAGGAGTTATACCTGCCTGGTTGTTTCAGGTTGTCCTTCAGATTGAGACTTTGAAGGGATATAGAACCTGTCCAACACAGACAAACACAGCCTTGAACTGTTTTCTGAGTGACTTTGGTAGAGTAACGCATAGGATCACAAATGGCAACATATCGGTCGGCAGATATAAGCACCATGTTTCCTACTGAGGCAGACGTAATAATATATGCTAGATACTGATACAGAACACACATGAGGTCACCGAGGAACCAGCAACTGTCAATGAGCATAATTTGAAAGAACATGAGGAGGCCCACGAAGAAATCTGAGACAGCCAGAGAGAGAAGGAGGAGGTTGGTGGAGTTTCGGAGTTTCCTGGAGAGAAAGACCAGCAATACATCATTTTATATGTAATATCAATTATAATTCAGATAAAGGCAAATCTGAAATTGAAGAAAGAATATTTAGGAAAAAATACTCTTTTTTTCACAGTTTGAAATCAGGCAATCACTGTTTGTGTACCACAGATTGTTAACTTTTCATTACTATCTACCAGTTTTATAATTTAGTGAAATATTTATCTACCTGAAGTGGGAGATAGAGATGATGACCAGCAGGTTGAGAGTCACAGTGAGCAGAGAAATGGAGGACACCAGAATATAAATCAGCATGGCCTCAAAGTGAGGACGTTTTGTCTTCCTGCAGGAGTTGTTGAAGAGTTGTGGAAAGCAGAGTTCAGTTCCCTCCAAGGTTTCCATCACCAGAGAGAGGAGGCTGCTGAGCTCCTGTAGCTCTTTGACCAAAGGTCTCTGTCATACATCTGATTTATCTCTTTCCTTCCTTCCTACTCCTATTGCCTCACCTCCACTGCTGTTTTTCTCCCTGAAGAGACAAGCACCTTGTTTTCTGTGCTCATCTTCCTCAAACTCAACCTTCATTTTTTTCTCCTTGTCTTCCAACAACATTTTAAGCTATGATGTTCTTTTCTTTTCAAGTACCTGATGATCGACAGTGACTCTAAACATATTTTAGTATTGGTTATACTTGATGTAAGTTCAACATGTGACACAGTGGGTTATATAATTTTGGTGGATGGGCTGAAGACTTTTGTTCATGCTCATGTCAATGTTCCATAAAGCGCAGCCCTGTCCCAGCACCTCCGTTGCTGTTTTTCTCTTTGAAGAGACAAGCACCTTGTTTTCTGTGCTCATCTTCCTCGAAGTCAGTCTTCATCCTTTCTCCCCACCTGTTTCTTCCAACATTTCCTGGTATGATGTTTTGCCTTCTTTCTATTTTCCTCAGTCTTCTTTGCACTTCAGAATTGTTGATAATTTTTCCATCAAATTGACAGTAAGAAGTTTAGGTCAACCCTAGTACATGTCTGGACCGCCTATGCTGAAATCCTGATTTTATAACCACAAAGTCGTCTGACAAAAACACCAAACACATAGATTAAAGACAAAGACTTGACTGTTATTTCACCTGTATTTACTGTAAAATGATCACTCAGAGAGAAAGTTAGAAGAGACAGACTTTCTTTCTTTTTAAAGTTATTTCTCAGGCTTTTGCGCTGCACCAAGTTAGCCACTGGGGGGCCCTGAGACCGACTATCTTTCTTATTTCATCTCTTATGCTGATTACAGACAGAACGCAACTTGCGCTGCACTCACCGTCAAACTGTCCTATCGTGGTGCAAGCTATTAGAAACAATGGGTTTCAGAGCGCAGCAGTGCCGTTGCCGCGTTCTGTCTGTAAGCAGCTTTATACAGAGAACAGGCTCCGTCTGTGACCCACAATAGTTTAGCCTGCATTAACTTCAACCCCAGAATGTAACAGATGTTTATTGGAGACAGGTCTTTATGTCTAACTCCCTCTGTTCGATATGTAGAATTTGGTCATAGCAGTATTTCAGTGCAAATCCTCTTTTTGAGTTGCTCCCGTTTTGCTGTGTTAAAGTTACTGCATTATGTGTTAATACAAACTGGGAAGTAATCCTTTATGTCTTAACAGGGCTTTTATAGCTTTGCTGCAATAAGTGTATCATCTCATTTCCGCTTGCTGGTTTATCTTGTTGTTTACATGCTATTCAGATCTGCTAGTTTCTTTAGCTCAGCAGTTACCGATGGCATTTCTCTCTCCCGCCCCCTCTCCTGCTCTCTCTGCTTGGTGTGTCTTATGTTTAGTCATCTCTCTGTCTCCTTTAATAATAATGATACATGCAGTAAAAGTAGTTTATTTGTTGTAATGGAGGCTCAGTGTAATGGAAGCTCTCCTCTGCTTCCCTGCAGTTCCTGAGCAGCCGGGAAACCAGAGCGATTTATTTGGAACACAATCTTATAAAAAAAAACAGGTAGTTAAATGAGCAACCACTGTCCCGCTCTGTGCCTCCGGAAGTCAACGACTATTTCATTGGTTTCATTACTCGTGTCGATCAGTAGGTTGTTTGTAGAATACCACTCTGACAGCTTCTGGACCTCGTCTCTGTATTAGATCATAATATGCTCTTTTATTGTTTTCTTCGAACATGAGTATTTGATAACAGTAATTACATTTAATGCCTTTATTCAGATAGGGACAGTGAGAGAGTGACAGGAAAGTTGGGGAGAGAGAGGGGATGACATGCAGCAAAGGGCCATGGGTCAGACTCGAACCCATGGCCGCTGCAGTAAGGACTGAGCCTAAGTGGTACGCGCTCTACGTGCTCTGCCAGTTGAGCCACAGGTGAAGTAACATTTCCAGTTAACTATTTACAACATAAAACAGTACATAGCCAAAGATTCACTCCTTCTCTGTTCTTAGTATCAGCCACTAACAGCTGTTTCTGTTAGAAGGAGTAACAGTCAGTCGGGGCCTTTTCATGGGATCAACTCAGCTGACACATGACTTGTCCTGATTCAACTTTAGGGTCTGCTAAGGCAAAGAAGGGTCTTTTATTTTGAAAAAAGGAGGGAATTCTTGGTTTCATGAAGAAAGCACTGACCACACTCACCAGAGAGATAACAGTAGCAGACGTGTTACTCTACCACCAAAAGTGTTGCTATACTAACAATATCTGCACCACACACACACACACACACACACACACACACACACATGCGCGCGCACTTCGACCTGACTTGACACAAGCCTGTGAGACTGGATTTGGATCAAGCAAATTTAACAAAACAAACATCCACCTGCAGCTAATGGCTCTCTCATGACTCGCTCTCATCAAAGTTTCACACCTTGTTGTATTAATGTCAGATGACTCTAATCTCAGGGGGATTGTTCCAATCAGAGGTGTTAAGAAAAACATCTGTGTTTCAAAGCAAACACATGACGTAAAATCCACACATCACCACATGATGCGAAATCTTGAACGTAACACATGATGTAGTCTCTCTTGACAATACCAATGATTAACCACAGCACTCAGTAAGTACATTTAAAATAAATTAATAATAACTACATTTCCATGTAGTTCTAAAAAAAATTGGTGTCTCTTCGTTTCTTACTTGGGAAGTGATCATAATTAACCATATAACAGTTTTATTTAGTTCATTCATGTACTGCCTCATGTTAGAGGAGAAAAAAAGCTTTTACAAGACTTCAATGTCAATAAATATTTCTGGATTTTCAGATGATCACAACTGTCTTGGAGTGATATAATGTGTTCATCCTGTGTGGCCTCTTCTGTCACTGCAGCCTCATATCCATGCTGCAAACCACCACCCACCCCCCCACCCCCACCCCCACCCCCCCAAGCTAGCTGTCACGATTGAATTCTGATTTCTGCATTGATGGTGTTCATGCAGCGAGGAATGTGACTGTGCATTAGGCTTAGTCATCTAGATCTGCAGGGTGTTTTGAATATAAACACAGGAACTGGATATAGCTTGTTCTCCATTGTAAATGCAAACAGGAAGCCAAAACAAAACAGTTATACGCAAAACTTCTGAACCAAGATTGCGTTGCACATTCTATCCTATCAATAAATTGCTGAGTTTGAACATAAAGTAACTAGTAACTTGTTACTAATAAGGAACTACTTGCGAGTTTCCGTCATCATTTACTAAATTATCTTGCACCATTAAAATTTCAGCAAATTTGTAGTGAGTAAAGACTTAAGGAATGTGTAAATTAATTGCAAGAAATCATCTATAACGCTGTCCAATCAGTTAACTATGTAAACAGGAAGTCACTGTAGTATCACAAGCTGGCCTAACTTTTGTGTATTTTTTGTATTTTCTAGTTAGTTTTAATTAGTTTGCCCAGAGTATCCCTCTCTTGCATATTAAACTTTGTTCTGTTAAACTTTTTCCTGCACCAAACTCCTGTGGTAACTGAAATCAGATTATATTAACTATATCATATTATTCAAATAGATGTTGAGTGAATAAAGGTTCAATTCTTCAAATCAACAAACAGCAGCAGATGTTTTCATGTGTCTTTACTGTGACAGAAATAATGAGTGTGAGAGAGCCAGTGTCTCCCTCTCCTGTCCATTGTCAGCATTGCACCTAAAATATAATCAATGGGAGCAGCTATACATTCATGCATTTTATGTTGTAGGCCTCAAATCTGTGTATTGTCAGATACACAACCATCATGTTTACACTGGGCCTCATATTTAAAATGAGGCCCAAATGTTTTAAGGGTTGTCCTTTATATTTTCTATTGATGAAATATATTGAGGCGAAATAAAAGCTACCCTAAAACGGACAGAAGTACAACAGAACATTCAAATATCAAGACAAAACAAATGAAATAGTAACTACATGTCATGGTGAATACACTTACTACCGTGTTCAAAGGCAGCAGGAATGGAGGTGGCTCTTTATTTTTGTTTTATTCGGGGATGTTTAAGGGCAGAACACCCAGACTTATAGTAGGAGTTTGGCTCATTGCAGGGTTCACCCTTCTTCCCACTCCTCCAGATTCTAATGGAGGAGGCCCATCCCCTGTGTGATGAGGGCTTCTGGATCAGCGGCCATGATGGGCATGGTGGGAGACATGCCCATCATTACCTGTAAAGCCCTAAAGTGCTGCTACAGACTGGACCGAAATAGCAATGTGAATTATACAGTATATAAAATAAAGTACATTGGCTACACAATGGAAATAAACAAAAGTTAAATCAACATTTATAGTGCAAATATAAAGGACATGGACTTCAGGTATCATTGGGAAAAAAAGGACAATGTAAAAGGACAATTTATGGTGAAGAGCAGTTCTAGGGGCTTTATATCCGATTCATTAATTTTTCTCTCTTGCCCATTTATCCTCATGTTCTCTCTTTCCCAGGTGTTGCCTTTTGATTACTAAATATATTTTCCGCAACAAAATTATTGAAAAAATTAATAATAAATTGTACATATTCATATATATACATATATATGTATGTGTGTGTATATATGTCCTATTTAATGGATAATATTATGTTGCTGCTGTAAAAGCAGAGATGAACACAGTAGCAGAATCATCATTGCTTTAGACAGTCTTTGTCTCACCCTGCTGTTTAGCTTCAGTATTACAAGAGTTTTCATCACATCCACAAAAACAGAGTGAGAGTTTGATACGATGACACCAGTTGCATGAAATAGCACCCCAAGGGTCGGGGTGTCCATGTTTTCCCTCAGCGGTGGTTAAAAGACACGGGTCAGCTACCCGCAGAAAATGCCGAGAGGTGAATCCGCTGTCAGAGGAGCTTTCCTCATTTCCACATAGGTGCAGTTGTCAGGTTCTCTGTTGTTGCTCTGAAACACAAGACCAGAAAATTTACAGATTTCTTAGGTTTTTCTTTTCTTTCATATGTAGTTCATTAAGTATAAACAAGCGTCCAATATTATAAACTGTTTTTGTACCTCTGATATGCAGACAGTCAAAGGCCTTAAAATGTAGCTAGTTGTTGTAGCTTCTACAGTTAAAGTTTTATTTAGTTCAAAACAGTAGAAGAAATGGCGAATAAACTGAATAAACAGAAATAAAGTGAGAGAGTAAGAATTTATAAATGACATAACACAATTTAGATCAGTTTAATTTAGATCTCACATCATTAACCCTTCTTCCAAATGTGGCCTTGAAATTAGATGGATAGAAATGAGAGGTAGATGAATTTATTTACATAAATAAGTATATGTATATGGACCAATGTGCAAGGGTGTTTAGGTGAATTATGGAGTCTGATTGCACTAGTCGGGAATGATCCAACCCTAGGTGCTTTTCAGTAAGTTGTTTTGTAGTATTGCTACACACACAACCAGACAAGCAGATACCAACACATATGACAAGTAAGAGAAACCATAAGTCAGACAGACATACAGTCATCCTGAATCTGATATAGACGCAGGTGATGACAGAGCTGTAGAGTATTATCAGAGCCAGCAGACCAATCAGAATCCAGATGAGTTGATAACCCACAAGATGAGAAGGGGGAGGAGGAGGAGGAGGAGAGAGAGAGGGAGGTACGTAGTCCTCTGTTTTGTTTTGACCTGACAAAAACAAAGCAAGGTTATTTCCTGTTTTTGGTGGTTTACACACCAACACAGTGCCCATTTGTTTGGCCGTCATATCCTTTACATTTAGCACACAACACACAGTCCCCAGTTGAGTTTCAGCAGTGAACTGAGAGAAGAATGTGGTTGGATATCCTACATCATCACTAGAGAGTGAATATTTAGTATAAGATACAAATAAATTATTAAAGCCCTCAAGAACATGGTTTCAATCTTGACTATTTTGCAGGAAATAAACTATAAATTAATAAATTTGAAATTTGATTCAGATGTAGGTAAATCCTGATTAGTGCACAAAAATACAGACCTTTCCGGCAGAGCCACCACAAACCAGTGAGAGGAGCTCAGAGAAAACAGCACAAACAGAAATGTTTCATGTGAATGTTAATTTTCTGGCAGCTTACACCAAATGAATCAAACTCTGTGTCTGTAAATAAGTGCTGCACCCCAAGCTATGATTGGACTCTTGATTGTTCTTGATTGTAAGTGCATCTCAAAAAAAAAGAGAAACAGCTCCCTTCACACCTACTTCTGAGGTGCAAGGAGAAAGGAAAAAATCCAAAGAGGTCAAAACTCCATCAACACTTGAAGTAAACGCAGGAACTTTATTAGACCGATGTGTTTCAGCTTGACCCTGATGAAGGCCGCAAGCCGAAACATACCGGTCTAATAAAGTTCTTCTCTTTACTGCTAGTGTTGCTGGAGCTTTGACCTCTTTGATACGGAGGCTGTGCGATGCCAAAATGTTGTACTGCCATGTTAGAATGAGGCGGATCCTGAGTTGCTCTGCTGCCACCACCCTTGTTAATCTCCTCTCTATCCTGGCGAGCTAGTTGTGACGGGGGATGACCATGCTGGTACTGGGTAGAGGGTCTATCACTGGCAAGTCACCACAACAACTCAAAATGTGTGTTTGCATCATTTCTACATTTGGTTGTTCAGTAAGCAAAAGGTCAGTAACTGTGTCAGTAAGTTCACATCAAATATAACCTTGTCATGTAACTTTGAAAGATGTTTAAAATGTTGTATTGCGTTGGTTTGGTTGCCAATAGTTTTTGGACATCAAACAACCTCTATGGCACAGAGAAATAACATACGTCAGGCTTTGGATCTTAGAGAGGCTTAGACATACCTGCCCGCAGTTGGGTTGGTGTTCCTCTCTTGGTGTTGTCTAGTGGACCGGTTTTCACCGTGAACTCACACTCGTATGCCACTTTCGTGGCCTCTGGCCCGATGTTGAGTAAGATGAAAAGGAACTTGTTGGGATTCTCTTGATACATGACAGTGTTCTTACAGCCTGTATTTCCCTTCTGGCAGAGCATCAACCGTTCAACTCCGCCTTGTCTGAGAGTAGACAAAGATACGTGAGACAGAGTGCATCTACCAGCTAGACCAAGTCTTTAGTCCTCAGTCAGGTTAGTTAATGAATTAAAGGAATAATTCAGCATTTTGGGAAATGCACTTATTTGCTTTATTGTCAAGAGTCAGATGAAAAGACTGATAACACTCAGGGCCAAGAAACAGTCCCACGTATAACCTCCCATTAACCAGCAGTCTGCCATTTTTACACTTTTGTGCAGACTAAACAAACAACGCATAACATGTTAATCGGTGAGCTTTGGAGGTGCTGATAGGCAGATTTTCTTGCCTTTGGACAGAGCGGCACCAGCTGTTGCCCCGAGTTGTGTGAAGTGTGTTAATGGGTTAAAAGGGGGGCAGTGCACCTCACACATACTACAGGTATAAACAGCTAACTACTTGGCCTGTCGTCAGGACTGTTTGTGGCAGTAAAGGTCCATGGGCTTCATGCCGTGGGGACAAAAAGAGATCTTTGCAAAATGTAATTTCAATTCAGCCAGTAGTTGTTCGACTGCTCATATGTTTGTTTGTTTGTTTGTTTGTTTGTTTGTCAGCAGGAATACACAAAAAGCACTGAATCAATTTGCACCAAACTTGGTGGAGGGATGGGGATTGGGTCAAGGAAGAACTCATTAAATTCAAGTGTGGATCCAGTTAAAGGGTTGGATCCAGTACTTTTTTTTTTTATTACTTTCCTTAACATTGCAAGGTACTAGGTGGCATTTTTCGACATTTTCGAAATTTCTCAGGAAATAATATTTGGATCTTGATCTAAAAAAAATCACACTTATTAATGGTGTTGATACATATGTGTTTGTACAATGTGGTGCAGATGTTTGGCCTTGGCCTAGCACTGTTATTCTAATTATGTATTTACCCAGTTAAAGGTACAACACTCTGCTTAGGACAGGAAGTGCAAAAAAAAGAGAGTCACAGACACTGATAGCGTAGAGACACAAAGAAGTTCGAAAAATAACACAAATACCAGAATACATACAATGAGACGCGGTTGAGTCGAACATCTTTAACAGAACTGACGTTTGCTTTGTGCTCACAGCTGATAGTGGCTGATCCATCCGGGTTTATAGTCTGATACTGCGGCTGAATCACCTTAAAACCTGATGAATGAAAAAGATCCAGCAACTCCCTGAAAATACTTAATGGAGCCCTTTTCTTTTACTAGGCTGAACATTGTTGAAAGTTATTCTCCATTCTGTTAATACACAGACTGTATCAGTAATAAAATATCTACAAATTCTCTCACAATAAAAAAATATGGAAACATCTGCACTTGGATAAAATGCAAATGAAAACCAATATTTCATTTGATCATCATTATTGGTTATATTGTTATTATTATAATACAGTAAATAAATATAAAAAATAAAATCTAGTAAATTCCTTTAGACAGTAGGTGATAAAATGGAGAGGTCTACCTTGACTTGGGTGGAAGCTGAAGCTCAGATAAACTGTGAGGATGATGAAGATGTTGAAGCTGTAAGTTGTCATCTCAGCCTTTATGCTCCTTCTCACACCGTGGTAAGAAAAAACCTTGAAGGACCTAATTTCAGTACAGCAACTGACACCGACTGACACTTACATCACAATCACAAACAGCTCATTCTGATACTTAGCTGACGATAAAGGAAATTCTGAGGTTGGGCTCAATGAGTCTGTTTCCACAGTACCTGCTCCCCTTATCTACTGCCAATCAAACTGCTTTTGTTTCTCTAGTGTCTATGGGAGACAGTATTTCCTGTGCATAACACTTGCCATGCAAGTAATAATTTTCTTCATTCCTTTGAAGGCTAACAAATGTTTCACACCATAACCCAACCTATGCACGCTACATATACAAGTTATGGTGTGAGTGATGTCATACGTTTGTGGTGTGAGAATTTCCTTCTGTGGAAGGAACACAATCTACAAGTTAGAGGCACAAAATTGGTGTTTAACATTTTTAAGTTCATATGCAGTTGTATGCAGGCCTTTTTTTAAGAAGGTGTTGTTCATAAAACACCTATAATTAGATGCTCATTTATATACTCTATGGATATCCAAAGGGGTCATCAACACTAAAAGCAACACTGACTTTAAATGTCCTGCCTTAAAATGATGCCACTATAGTACATTTAAGAGCATCTTTAAACCAAAAACCCTCTTTTTGGGATTCTTTTTTCAATTAATATAATGAGGAAATGATAGTTTGGTAAATTAGTCACAAAATGTGGATACTTATCTTTGCCTAACCTTAACCAAAGTCCTGAACTTGGTAAGACCATCTTCTCTCTGTAAGAGCTCCCCCCTATGATTCATGTGCATCAATGCAGTTTGTACCCAAGACAAAAATGTTGCCATTGAGCAAAATCAAGCCAGTGATTACATTTCCCTACAAAAAATAATTAAGAAAACAATTAGTTGTGTATAAATGTTATTTCTAGTAGACAAGGTTTATAATTATCAAGTGGTGGTCTGTGTAGCACATACTTTATTTGTTATAATTCTTGAGTGTGTCTTGTTGTACAGTTTGTGCATTTAAAAAGTCTTCTCCCCCTTGGATTTGTTTGTGTTTTGTTCTACAAGATTACAACTTTACACAGTGGATGTAGTTGAAATGTTTTAGTCTTCACCAATGAGACTTCTGCCTCCAGCCTACTGGAAATACTGAGGTTGGTACAGAGCAGCGGTAGAAGTATTCACATCCTTTATTAAAAGTAACAATACTGCAATATGAAATTACTCTAGTATAAGTAAAACTCTTGCATTCAAAAGCATCTATACTCAGATATGGCTGCAACATTCAAACCATGATTGATTGGTATTAAGTAAACATTCCCCACATCATTACACCACCACCAGTAGCCTGCACTGTTGACACAGGGCAGGTAGGGTCCATGGATTCAGACTCTGACCCTACCATCTGCTCCCTCTGCAGAGATGTTAAGCAGCCCAGGTTATGTTTTTACAGTCTTCAACTGTCCAACTTCATTGAGCTTGTGTCCACTGCCGCCTCAAGTTTCCGGTCTTGGTGATGGGACAGAAACCTGACGTGGTCCTCTGCTGTTGTAGTCCATCAACCTCAAGGTTGGATGTGTGTCAGTAAAACTCAAAAGACTCTAGAGGAGATTAGCAGTTTCAGAAACACTCAAATTAGCCCCCCAACAATCCTGCCACAGTCAAAGTCACATTCTGATGTTTGATGTGAACATTGAACATTTATCTGTATCTGCATGATTTAATGTAGGGCTGAACGATATGCAAAAAAACATCCTGTTATTATTTTTGCAGATATTGCGATATGAGTCACAATTTCAGTTTTTCAATGAAGATTTTTAAAAATGATGATAATGTGATTTCTATTTGGCCATGTACCAAGCAAACATGTTGACTTGTGTTTGGAGAATATAATTTTTTGCCTGTGGCATCTCTGCGGCAGCACAACGCTTATGGTGCTAACAATGCACAACAATGGTGTCACACATATCAACTTCTGCGATTATATTTCGATTAATTGTGCAGCCCAAATTTTATGCATTGCACTGCTTGCCACATGATTGGCTGATTGGATAATTGCTTGAATAAGCAGGTGTACAGGTGTTCCTAATAGAGTTCTCAGTGAGCGTATGTGTTAGTGTATATGCTGTTTGTAAATTGTAAAGAAGTAGAAAGTACAATTTTTGTCTCTGAACTTGTGTGTATAAAGTTTAAGTAGATAATAGTCAAGTGAACGACAAGAAATAACAAGTGAATTTTAATGAGGATTTAGGAAAAAAACTGTCACTGCTGTATATTTTCAGTTTCTTTGAAAAAAGAATGAACCCTTTGATTGAATAAAGGTTGACTGGAGTCAGCAGTGTGTCCACATCCTGTTTTTCAGAGTTTGCGCTTCTTTGCAATCTTTGTTGTGCAACACACACACACACACACACACACTCACCAATACCAGCATTATTTCTGTCTGCTGATTGGTCAATATCTGAGCCCCCTCTTTGAGGGATGGGATCAGTTAAGTCAGTGTCCTTCTTTTGAAAACACTCACTGTGTTTTCTCGTAAGTGTAGTTGTTGCATCTGTATGATGATGAGTGCAGTTGATGTACATAAGTTTCTATGGCCAGGAAACTCAAGTAAAACTGAATCAGCGACTGTGTTACAGCAGAATCGTCTTGGTTTCTTAAAGGTTTTTTATTCTTACCCACACCAATGTTGAGCAGTGCTGGGGGAGGTAACCATTAATGAGTACTTTTTTTAGCCATGCTACTTTCGTGGCTTCATGGATGGAAATGTTGGTCAATTGGTCAGTCCTACACTTCGGTCTAGACTGAAAGACTTTGGTGGACTTTAAACTTGTGATTTTGAGTGAAATGTTTCAACAACTATGAGATGGATTACCACAAAATTTGGTACAAATATTTATGTTCCCCACAGGATGAACTGTAGGAACTTTGGTGATTGTGATTTTTCATCAAGTGCCATAATCATGTCAAAATTTTACTTTGTCCAATACTAAAGTAAATACATGCAAAACTAGTGTTCCCATCAGCCTCAGATGTATTTTATGTCACACCCTTTTTACACCAAAATTAGCAGATATAAGCATAAGGTTAAAATGCAAGTAAAGCCGCTAATAAAAGCTAATTGACCCCTTTTCCACTGTCAGTCGAGTTTGCCTTTCTGTTCGGACTCAGGACACACACAACTGCAAGGAGCGATGTCATCACATGCACTTACAGAGCACACACACAGACGCAGTGGAGGAAGAGTGAGCTGCTAGCTGCCATGCAAACTGGTAAAACAGACCCGTCACATCTCATCTTGGGTTGGTGCTCCTCTAAAAGTGTTGGAGCCTCCTTGTGAGACACTTCGATTGGTAATTGTGTGTTTTTAAACTTATTTTGAGGCTGCAGGTCACTCTTTCATCCTGTAGCTCAGTGTAGCTGCTGTGTTTCGGTTAAACAGCACCCTGCTGGGCAGGTGACAGGTGCTTCTACAGAATGTCAATTGTTCCCTTTTCTATTGCCAACAAAAAGCTGATGTTAGCGGGTCTTAGCAGGTTTTCTGACCAGTGGAAAAAGGGCTTTAGTTTGGTTCAGGAAGTAGAGAGGGTCGTCCAGCTCCCAATGTTCAGACCAGCACTTTGCGTTGTAGCTCACTGTGTGTGAGTGTGAACAAGGGGCAGCGATTTAAATAAAAGCACTATGCACTGTATATAGAGCCATTTATGATAAACATGGTAAAAAAAAAAAAAAGTATATGTGCTCAACATCAGCATGTTAACATCGTCTGCATGCTGATGTTAGCATTTAGCACAGAGCACTGCTCTGCGTATGAACAGCCTCACAGAGCTGCTGCCATGGCTGTAACCTCATTGAGATAAAAAAGGGGGATTTTCAATAGGGTCCTGACAGAATGCTTCCTCAGAAGTGCTTGTTGGGCCATCGATCCAACATTCACACCCTTCACATCATTGGTCAGCTGTGTGGAAGCATGAAAGGAGACGGGGTTTGAAGGCAAGGCAAGGCAAATTTATTTGTAAAGCACCATCAGACAGAAGGAGAAAGAGTTATTCAGAGGCATGGAATAATTAAAAACCCTCTTTATTGCTCTTTCTGTCACTTTTCATGTGAACAATTGATACTATGAATGTCCCTCAGCAGAGACTGTCTGAACATGTGTGCCAGTTTTCTCATATATCACGTTTCCCATGACAGTTAGAGAAACTGACATACTTGAGGTAAAAACCCAGAGACAGGAAACGAATGCACACTGAGAGTAAGCATGGCTAGAGTACAGCCAGTGAGTCACAGACCTGAAAGTCTTGTCAGCAACATAACTAGGGCAAATTTTATCAGTTGAAAAACACACCACAAATTAAATTATTATTCTCAATTTATCTCAAGCTGATTCTGAGGAAGTGGTTCACATGTTTATCTCAAACTGGCTGCAGCTGCTGCTCTTTGCTTCATTAACCAGACAAACAATAGGAAATTTGAAAAAAAAAAAAAAAAAAAATTAAGCAGTCCTCACACGCAAAACCAAACATGTTACTCCACAGTTCAAATCACTTCATCGGCTTCCAGTAACATACAAAATAAAATCTACTGTATATATCTGACCAGATCTGGTGAGGGTGGTTTCACATACTTTGAAATCTGAAAACCTCTTCATTTTTTTTGGATGATAAGTATTTGCTGTATATGTTTGTGTGTGTCTCTGTGAATTATGTTTCTTGGCTTTCGCCCTGATGAGCTGTGGGTAACATTTTGTGACATTTCTTCCACTAAATTGTACGGTATTGATAATTTTGCTATAAACTAGTTGTGTGGCAAAACAAAGTGGGTTAGTGGAGTTTTTTCTGAATGTGGCGCCTGAGAAAAGATCCTGTAATCAACATGGTTCATCCTCTGGGGAATTTGAATGTGCTCTGTAAATATTATTATACAGCACAGTCTGTTATATTTGTGTACAGTTGCGAATTCTGGCCTGATGGTGGAGCTAGAGCAATGTTTATTTCAAGGCTCATATCTGGCGTGTTTGATTAACAACTTGAAAAATCAACAAATTGCATGTTTATCAATCAGAATCAATAAGACAGGCCTGTTTATTAGAAAATGTTAATAATTTTGAATTATGTTATTATTATTATTATTATTATTATTATGTATCATAACTGTTAGAAAACTTTTGTTTAACATTCATACTTCATCACTACTTGCCTATAACTAATAATGCCAACTCTGTCCATCAAGTGGTTCTTATACTTGTTCCACAACTTCAGATCTACAATTAAACCCTTAAATCTTTTTTTTTTTTTTTTGCTGCCACAATCACATTTAAATCACTCTGTTTATCTTCATATTGTGACGTTGAAATATGAAAAGAAGACACAAGAAAACACAACTGATTCTGGATTGAGGTTTTGGAACTTAATGGTCCATCCCTGATGTTGTCGATTTATCCGCAATTAAAAAAAAATTATACAAAAGTACAATTAAAGTTAAGAAACTTTACTTAAATGAAATATCCATCATGAATATTTGCTGTACATTGCAATGGCAACAAAATATACAGTAATTCAAACATATTCAACAGATGCAAAGCATTGCATTTTCTTAACTGGAGCATTTAGCCAACATAAACATAATTCTGTTTTTAATCAAACATCAAGCCTTTCCAGCTGCAGCACCTATAGGCGCCTCAGCAACTCAACTCAGTGGAAACATAATCAAAGCTACAGCTTTTTTTTAATATAATTTGAGTTTACAACAACGTAAACATAAAATATGCACTGACACCCAAATGTCATTTCAGTATTCTTCTGTAGCTTTGGTTAAAAAGAAGAACCTCAATCATAACAGATTGATATTTCATAAATGGCCAATACTGACCCTACCGCTCACTCTGCATTCAAAATACATGGTATTCTAATGCCATTCAGTGCTAAGTGGACTCTTGTGTTTTTCATGCCATGTCGTCACATGAAAATGCAACAGCATCCACCTTGTAAGGCCCACCATGCACAGATCTGACGATCTCCCTCCTCCCTTGTTGACACTGGACAGACTGCAAATGAAAAACACACAGATTTAGATTCAGTCAACAACAGAGGAGAATAAGCTTTTAAAAACTGCCACAGGTGCTATTACTACTGCTATTGGTCAGATTAATATGGGGTTTTGGGGGACACCTTATATAGCCCCCAGGTTTACTGTTTTTAGTAATCTGACTAAACATCGGTTCATTTTGGTATTTGCTCTGCATTCGCTGAAATAATCATACTATAATATAACTACTACTAACTGTTTTATACTGTTGCGATTACTACTACCACTGTTACAGTACCAAAATGTATTCATCAATGTAGGTTAACTAATATTTATTTCCAGCACCCGCACACTTTCACACAGTTCAATAGACAAAAACTGATACAATCATATTTTCTGGAGTAATAAATGGCTACTTTTTACAAACCAATGACAATATTTAATTACTTTAAAGAGAAAGAGGCCTGCACTGTGCCTTTTTGTATTCAAGTGTGGTTATTTGAATGCTGTGAGAACACAAGTACAGTATGGTATTACAGTTAAGGGTGGGGAAGTTTTTTGCAGTACACTAGTGGCTTAGTCTTAACCGCAGGCTGGATGACTGTTCTTGTGTGTTTGTAGGCTGGTGGGAGGGGATAGAGGGTGTGATTCAGGATTGTTTTAAATCTTAATAAGTCACACCCATTAGGGGAAACTGTTACTACTGCTAGTACTACATGAATAAGATAATAACAGGAAAATGCAGAAATATAATACAGTAAATACACTTTAATTTAATAACACAAATCAATCATAACATGAATAAAGATAAAATGATAATGCTGACCTGGAAGTAGATAATGATGATGAGGACAATAATGACCAGTAACACCAGTACAACCACAGGAATACTGACTGGTGCTATCCTCTCATCACCCTCATCGTCCTCCTCTTCACCCCCCTGGTGTGCAATCGCTGTCTGAGGCCCCTCCAGAGGACAGTGAGGGTTATCTGTAGTCAGAGGGAAAGTAAGACTCAAAAAGAGGCAGAAACATGTGCATTGTGGGTAATCCTGCAGTGTGAGTGTGTGATTATCCTGTGCGAGCATCTCACCTAACACATGAATGAGTGTGCCGTTGCCTGTGAGCCGCAGGTACGGTGGTGGGTACAAGACCTCTATCCCACAGCGATACACATCTGTGTCTGTGGCTTTCAGTCCAGACACTGTCACCTCCACAGCGCCCTCCCTCAGCGTAACAGAGCACTGCACCTAACAGGACACATCAAACCAGAGTTTCTTCACTTTCTCAGGACAATTTTCACACTTTTTATTCCTCGTGATTCCAGCAGTCATCATGTTTCCGCTCATTTGACTGCTGTTCTCAAAAGCAAGTAGGAAAATTATTTAGACATGATTTCAAACAATGACAAAATTTATAATTCTTCACAATCACTGAAAAAAACAAAACAATATCAACAGGATTGTCACCGATTCTCTTTGAGGGGTGAAAGGAACACTGGTATGTTTTTTTATATACATTTTTATATATTACACCACATTTATGAAATACTTTATATAAAACATGTACTTTTTTATTTTTTATGCCACATCATTTGCATGGATGCATATTTTTTTCCTCTGTTAGATTACTTTTTGTTCTTAATAGACTTGAATACAATGGAAAATACTAACTTGGACAAAAATTGTGTTTAAATGTATGATTCCCATCTTTTGTAGCAAGAAGCAGAAAGAGAAAATATGGAAATTAAATTGAATTGAGATAAAATAATATCCATCCAATGTCCACAGACAGGCTGAACGATATGCAAGAAAAATATCATATTGCAGTTATTTTGGCAAAGACATTGTGATTGTGAAATCGACATTGTGAGCGATATGAGTCACGATTTCAATTGGAATGGTTATTTTTATATTTCATTTTCATTGAAAAAATATGACGATGTGAATGATTATGATGTGATTTTTGTACAAAACAAAAGCAAGTATGGCGTTAATGTGGATATTGCACTTGGCCATATTGCGATTTCGGTAATAGTTCAATTAGTGGTTCAGCCCTACCTCTTCCTCTTTCTCCACACCCGTCTGTCCGTGATCTTGGAAGTTGGGGATGGACGAGCAGAGCTTCTGGGTGCCGTGGAGGCCTTTCAGCAGAGACACACGGACCTCCTCTGGGTTGGGGTAAGGGTATTGACGCCTTTGATCATTGGATGGTTGATTCAGGTGGAAGGAAGGTTGGGGTTCGATGAAGCACTGGACCTGTGCCGTACCATTGATGCTCACCACTCTGTAGGGCTGGATCACCTTCACAGCTGACAGACAAAAAAGGAAGGTTAGGTGGAGATAGTTCAGAAATGGACCAGTGAAGCTCAGCAGATGAAGCAGGTGATCCATCAACATCAGTCAGGAGAAGGCCATGTATAGAATTTTTTTCTTTTTACATGCAAAAGAAAGATGGATTTTACAACCATGGAGGGGGAGAATATGAACACTCTTTCATTGCTCAATTTCCTGATAGTGCCTACAGGGGGAAAATTTTATTTTTAAAGCTCCCATACAGTCTGACGGTCTCTGTCCATGTGTTTGATTATAGATCAGCTCTAGCTTCTATATTAATACTGTGAAAGTATCAAAGCCTCAGTCCACAGAGAAATGCACACAGCCTGTATTCAGAAGCTGAGCTTTAAAACCAGCCGTCAGGACTTCTGGAACTTTGTGATGTCACAACAAAGCAGTCACCAAGCCCCGCCCACCTGAAACCACCATTCAAACCTTGCAGGATTTGGTTTTGTCTCAATGTTAATCTGAAATCTGCTATATTTTTATAGGATCACTCAGAAAACAGTCCCCCAATCAGAGGAGAGGCTCAGAGCCTCCTCTCTTCTGATTGGCTCACAGGCCCGTTGTTACTAGAGCTCCAGAGAGAAGCCTGAGAGGAGAAGTGAAACTACACTGAGATGGTTTTTGGCTCTTAAAACCACAAATATATCTTCTTATGGATCAACTTCAAAAAAACACAGAAGAAGAAGAAAATATGGGTGGATGGAGAATGTTTCTCCTTTGGAAAGTTATTTAATTAACAGCATTAATGATACTAAAGATCATGTTAAGTGTAAGGAGGAGTTTGTTGTAGCTGAGAATTGGTAATAATTTAGCATTTAGTATTTTTTTTTCTGGTGTCAGGCTTGGTAGTAAATGTGTTAGTTCATGGGATGGTGTATATACATACGCCTTATTTCAGGACACTTTTTGTTTCATGTCTATGTAATTTAATCTTTTCATGTGTTATCAAAGGCTGTTTTAGTCAGTAGAGATATGATGTGGCATGAAATGAGATGAAAAGCAAAAAAAAGAAAATGTAAATGACCTAAGACACTGACTTGTTCACAATTTAGTGAGACCAGGCTGACAAACTTTCCATAACCTTACACTTTGTGAGTTCACACAGAGATGTCGACAATGGAAAATGTTCACTGAGAGTTCAAATGTCATTACATCATATTAATTGAAAATATAATTACTTTACTTTACTGATTACTCAACAGTAGAGGTGATTCATTTCACCAATTAGCATACCTCTGTCAGAGATGCTCACCGAAAAAAACCTTAAAGCCTTCGCACCCACATGGAGACATTAAAAAGCAAAACATTGCGGTTTGACTGCAGCTCTGCAGAAGTTATGTCCCGACAGTGAAGCTGTGGAGATCACACATGCTAAATAAAACCAAGAGATTGCTTAATGTAGGCTAAACAGTGGCTAGCCAGCTCAGCGAACACGTTCCATCTTCCAGCATCTTTTAGATATCAACCCGACCATCCAACTCAGACAGCAAACAGCAGCAGCTTTAACCATAATGTACATGCAACCACTGGAAAAAAATCGTTATTACAGCATTAACTTTGGTCTTTCACAGACATAGCCACTGAATTGCGGTGTTTGAAGAGCTTTCAGGTTTTCATTCGATTACAAGATCTTGAATTGATTCAACTGCACTGCTGTCGTGTTGTGGTGAACAGCAGTTTGACAAGGTAGGAAAGTGTCATGAGCTTTTTCCACCATTTTTTTTTTCCACCTGTGAACGCTTTAGATGGAAGGGGCTTAAAGAAATATTTTTGAAAAATGTGCTTATAGCTAAATCGATACCACTCTTGCTCCTGTGCAGTGAATATAATATATCCAGCAGTCAGTTAGCTTAGCTTAGCATAAAGACTGAAAATGTGAGAAACAGCTAGTCTGGCTCTGTCCAAAGTAGACAGGCACAACACTTTTTAACTTCCAAAATGGTTGATGCAAACAAACAAGATCTATCGTGCTTGTATGCAAACTTCGAAAAAGCTTTACACAGAGCCATGCTAACTGTTTCCCCCTGTTTCCAGTCGTTGTGCTAAGCTAAGCTATTGCCACTGGCTCCACCTAAACCAGTAGAGACCAGTATCAATCTTCTTATTTAACTTCCAGCTAAGAAATAAGCAAATTTCCCAAAATGTCATATTATTCCTTAAACAATGTATTTTTAGTAATATCTACTCATATCAACATTTACTATATGAATAAAATCTGAATGGTCATTTATTCAGCGCCAAATTAAAGAAGGCTGGTCCTAATGGACAGCATGTCCCTGCGTCTTCTGCTCTCATAAAACTGGTTCACTCCAAGATCACATGCATTTCACTGTTTAAACAGAAGAAATGTATTTTATAAAAATATGAAAAATAATATGTGTGAACTCTAGCTGGAAATTAGCCCATAAGTAATCTCTTACTTCTCAGGAGGAGGTCTGGCTTTCAGCTCAAATGTTATGAAAAGAGTTTTAATCAGTAACACTTTAACTGTGTAAACAAGACCTGATTTAGTGATCAGGTTGTGTTAACACAGTTAATCTTAAATCTGTTGTTCAGTTGAGGATTAGAAACTGTGTCACCTCTAAAGTCAGTATTTGAGTTTCCACAGAAGGTCCTGCAAACCTGTCAAATGACAGTTTGTCAAGTCTGTTCTTGGTTTCTTGACTGTTTAGTATTAACTCTGGACTGTGCAAAAAGTGTATACAAAAATCACCATCATCACATGAGTAAAAGTCTGTTTACACTCACCACTCCACACAGGCAGGCAGAAGCTGAGGACTGTCAACACAGTCAATCCCATCACACAGTGTGTCAGGAACATCCTACAGTATCTCACACTTTTACTCTGGTGAGCACACACGTTCACACGGAAAATAAATTTCTTTCAAATACAGCAAAAACAGTGAAACTCGCCTTTATAGTCTAGCTTTTCTCTCAGCTGTCATGGAAAGTGTGCGCCAGCACAGGAAATGACGATGGTGTTGTGCCGGTAAAAGACAGATGGCAATTTTTGAACGATTGTGGTTCTGCAGGAAAGCTGAGTGGTTTTATTAAACTGGTTTAATCTAAGCAAAAATGAAAAAATGATAGACAGTTACACTGCACCAAAGCAAAACAGCTCTCAACAATCTTCCAAATGTTTCCATCCACACAAGTTCTTTCATTCAGAATGTGGAGTGAAGTAAATGTGTTTTCATCTTTTGCCCTATTCAGATGTTTCAGTCGGTTGATTCAAGAATGTCCTTAAAACAGTTTGATGAGTGTCAGAAACGAGAAATTAATTAAAACTATTGAGATACGACTTGTGGAAAAAAACATAACGAGACTCAAACGACTTGTTCATGTGGAAATTCTGCATCGTTTAAATTTAATTTAAATTCCAGGGCATCACCCTGCTGAATTTTCCTTGCAAGATTTAAAGTGCCATTAAAGTCTTTATATAGGGAATATTAAGTGTTTTTGATTGAACAACGACTTTAGTTTGATTTCCTGTCTTCATGAATGTGTCCAGTTTTTAGAGAAACTTTTTTTGTCATATGTTTAAATGAAGATCCTTCCCGAAGGCTGCAGTGATGATTCACCCCCAGACACCTGCAATGTTCACTTTGCAACGTTCTGATGATCACACCACCTCGTAGGAAAATTTGACATTTGAAATTTAATCAATCTTCTCACGAGCTCCAGGGAGTCACGAGTCTCTCCTGCTGAAACTCATATGAACCGAAGATTCAGGCAGATGCATCTTTGACTCCCACCTTGTCTGTTTCTGGTAATCTAATGCACGAAACTGAAGGAGCATTCACCACATTTGCAGCGAGCAGAAATGGTTAAAAGCTAATAGGAGTAGAATGTTTACAAAATGCTGTGAGCGAGATGTGGAAACTAAGCTAACCCTCCACTACAATCACTTACTCATGCGTTTCCTTATTTTCTTACATTCAAATACTTAAAGACTGTTTTGCTTCTTTTTTAACTGTGCAGGTGGATGATGGAGTGATGACATCAGCTGACACAGAGAGGAAAGATAATATGAGGCCTTCTGGTTTACATGTTAAATGTTATGTGCTGCAATTGTTAATGCTGTCTTTGTCCACTACTGACCATCATGGGGGAGTCCATTCAGTCCTGTTCTTTAAAGGTCCTGTACTTTACACTTCTCTGAGCCTCTCTTCTGATTGGCTGACTGTTTTCTGAGTGATCAAATAAAAATATAACAGGTTTCAGGTAAAACACTCAGAGAAACCAAATCCTGCAAGGTTTGGATGGTGGGTCCAGGTGGGCGGGGCTTGGTGACTGCTTTGTTGTGACATCACAAAGTTCCAGAAGTCCTGACGGCTGGTTTTAAGGCTCAGTTTCTGAATACAGGCTGTGTGCATTTCTCTGTGGACTGAGGCTTTGATACTTTCACAGTATTAATATAGAACCTAGACCTGATCTATAATCAAACAACACATGAACATCTACCTTTACACTATATGGGACCTTTAAAAATAAAACTTTTCCCTGTAAAAATTTTTTTGCACTATCAGGAAATTGAGCAATGAAAGAGTGTTCATATTCTCCCCCTCCATGGTTGTAAAATCCATCCTTCTTTTGCATGTAAAATAAAGAAATAAGTAAAAAAATTCTAAACTTTGAAAAAATACAGGAAGTAAAAAAGAGTTTGTGAGATGCAGAGGTGGTGGCAACTTTGCCCGATTGTGTCTGTGACTGCTCTTCCATCCTGGAGACATGGATAAGATGTGTTGGCGAGATAAAAGAAAATGGGCGTCTAATGACGAAAAAAAAACCTTCTGATGGGATCCATAGGAGCGTGTCCTGAAATAGGGTCGGTCGGGGAACCTTCTGTCTCCAACTGAGTGATTTAAACTAAATATTCACAATAGTCATAGATAGAGCCTGTCCACTTGGCTTTGTAGGTTGCATCACATTATCTCGCCCATGCAGAGGAGTTAAATCACTTAGCTGCATCATACTGGAAAGTTTTTTTTAAGACAATAGCCTCTAGCTGCACATTAATATTGTGGAAAGACTTTCTACTTTTTCATTAACTAATAAAGCAAAAGGAATGTGGATTATGTGCATAGAAAAACCCTAAAAGCCTTTGAACACCTTAAAATACCTTTAGGAATGAACTTTGTATTTGTGATTCATATGTTGTGTGTTGTATTTTGAAATTGAGTGTGTGTGATGCAATTAAACTTCACATTTGAATCTGACGTCGCATTACGAGTGAGTAACTCGTTTCAGTTATTTCATCAGTTTATTCTTCTTTGGAATATAAGAGTCATTTTCTTTCTTCTGTGCATTTCTTTCACACCCAATGCACTTTAATATACTTCACTGAAAAGGTGCAAACAGTGGAAAATAACCAATTCTAGATTATATATAGACCACAGTGAAAGTGCTGATGTTGTAAGATTCAGTGTCCTGCTGACGTCACATCTGTGTATGTTGTGCCTGGAAACACTGTGGGGTTAGGCCCCAATCTTGCTGCGCTGACTGAAGTTACAGTCAGCACTACAGTCTTCAGTCACCCGGAAAACAGTGGTTTATTTTTGCTGCTATCATTGTTTCAGTATTGTTTAGTATAAAGTGCAAAAATATAATCAGCAGCTATTGAGTCTCCATACATGTGGAAAAACCATCACATGCAGATAAATTCAGTGCAGTTTACACAGCACAAAATCTAATGCTCCAAGCAAGTGTTCATCTGATGTTGATACACTGTAGTTCCCTTTTAACAATGAGTTAATGTGGATTTATCAGGAGGAAAATAAATCAGTAACTGCTGGTGCAGCTGTTGTGAACTGGAATTAATGTAAGCTAAGATTTAGCTCTCCCACAGCCCATCCAAAGTCAGTTGAAATCAACTTAAGTCATAACAAGCTGCAGTTGTATCAAAAACAAATTTAGAGTAACTAGAAAAATGCCAATGTGCTGTTACTTTTCATGTTTTAGTGTATTGAACAGTTTCCTGCCAGTGGTGTCACCATGCTTTTAAAAAAAGAATACATCAATAACCCATACTCTAATTCAACGACATGATGACCCTGTAAAGGCCGAGATCATGAGAGTTTGGGAAATTGACACTGAATGGTGTCAGCTGCAGGATGTCTTGGTTTTCATATTGACGCTAATTTTA
Source organism: Seriola aureovittata (assembly GCF_021018895.1). Lineage (NCBI taxonomy): Eukaryota > Metazoa > Chordata > Actinopteri > Carangiformes > Carangidae > Seriola > Seriola aureovittata. The sequence goes on along the minus strand of NC_079374.1, from coordinate 3,903,450 downwards.
ACAGGTTAGAGAGGGTACTGCCTGCATGATGCATGCGTCTCACACCTCACTGCTGCGTCCTGTGACCTACAGATTGAGCGTCTCTCCTATTTTTAACGTGTGATGTGTCTCCCAGCGAAAATAGACAGAGAAAAGACCTGTTGACATCATATCAGCAACGTTACATAAAACTGACACCTTTCACTATCGTTGTCTGTGTCTAGACTAAGTCTGAATATGATACAAACATGAAAAAATATAAAACATTTTTTAACAATTTTAGCAGCTGCATATGGAAACAGTGATACTTTAGTGACGTTTTCTATTAAAAATAAATCATGAATTAATTTGAAAAGAAATCAAACATTCGAGTAGCCTGCAAAGTGTATATAGAGAGATAGACGCAGCCGGTGTGAACACACACGCGCTTCTCTACAGCAGCTACGCACACGCAATGCAGGCAGTGTGTTCTCCGGTGTTACTCTCCAAGTGTTTGTCCACTCAGGTATTACAAAAGAAGAGGAAGCCCCAACAAAAAACTGACCCGGCATTCATTTTGACATGACAGATGACAACCACGTCACTACAATCATCTTGCTGATCTTGCTGTGTCACTGATGTTTATTTTCCCCTTCCAGGGCAAATTAACTGAATATATCCAATGCAAAAGTCCATTATTAGACAAATGTTAGAACCATTTTTGTCTTTCTTCTGTTTCTGACAGTAATGGACAAAATGTTGGAAAAAGATCATTTGAAAACTCTTTTTTTAATTGTTCAAACCTGTGGTTTCTCTACATGTCACTAGCAAAAACAAGTGAACTCTTAGGGTTGTGGTTGGCGTTGTTGGTTGGGAGTTCAAAGTCTCACTTTGACACTGGAGATCCTGTTAATGCAGTTATTACTACATTCTTACATCAGCACTCATGGGTTGGACCACACCCATCGTCAAAATCAGCCTTTATTTTGGTCTCAACTGCAAACCTGTGAAGTTTCATGACTGCATCTTGCATGGTTGTGACGCTATCACTGTGAGTCTGTAGTAATTCCCGCTACAGTATCTCAGAGACCACATTTTGCCATGATCTCACACACACACACACAAAGGTGAACTCAAAAGGTGAAAACAATACCATTCACACTGTTGAGGCTGCTATTGTTTTCACACACTACACACCACACAGTACACATTACACTACCGGCAAGGCAACAGATACTAAAAACTGAAACCTAATAGTTACACATAAACAAGAAATTTTGTTTGTTGAACTATAAATCCAACTAATAAAAACCATCTGCAATTGACACAATACTTAAGAAAAGTTTAGTTTTCTCAAAGACATCTCTCTCTCGCCCATTTCATCGTCTCCTGTTTTTAAAAAGGAACCAGAGGACCTTAAGTGATTTGTCATTGTTGTAGCTAATACAGATTCCACCCGCCAGTAATCTCCTCACCCTCTTTTCCACCTTGAGCCAAACCAGGTGCAGCATGAGAAAAACTACACCCACTTTTACAAAGATTGTCTCATTTTCTTACAAAAAATATACATGAAAAACACTTAATATATCAAAAATCAATGCCAAATCAGGAATTGAAACAAACCAAAATCACACAAACGTTCTCCACGCAGTGCTCATCGCCTACATTAGCTCTAGTAGCTGCTCACAAGGAAGGTCAGCCATATTCATTTAGCCGTTTTTGGCTTTGCTACAATCAGCAACAATCTTTGTTTTCTGTTAATTTCCTGTGAATCCATGCCAACAGTTAATTTGACTTATTTCAATGTATTCATTATTGCACACTCAATTTTCCATTGAGTCATTTCTAAGTAATTTTTCTAGTGCATGAGCCATTTCTGACACATTCAGGATGAAATTTGACTAAACATGAAAGAAAATAATTTCATTCTTGTTGTAACCAGATAAATGAATTCCTTTTAATACGTCAACACATAACTACTCAGAACAAAAAACCTTTGATGACAAGTATCACTGTTAGGATGATGAAGCAAATACAACAAAACTGTGTCACAGGTCTTATGAAAGATTATATTTTTATTTTTTAAACGTAAAATGATAAAAAATGATCACAATAAAAGACTAGCAAAATGTACATTTTCATACAGTGTAAGATTTAATTATCTCTACACAATGTTAAGTGGCATCTTCAGTTTTATTAATAATATCTTAGGTTTACATGCAGAGCAAGTAGCTCTGTGGTGAAAATAGTCAGAGTCAACTGGAAGGACATGTCAAACTATGAACTGGTCTGGAGGAGGAATACTGGTCCCAGGAGCCACAACAGAAAACATTTGGTTGTTGATCAGATTTGGTTTTAAAGTGTCACAGTTTTTTTGTTTTTAGTTTGAATCCCAAAAACATGAGGTGAGATCTGTTTCAATAACCTTAGTAGAGTGATTAACATAAAAAATGATCAGTTAATTTGAATTGTGATAGACAGGAGATGTGTGCAGTGTAACCGAGCTGAGATTGACTCCAGCCGACCAGGATCCTGAACAGGATAAGTAGGTGTAGAAACCAGATGGATGGACGCTGACGTTTATTCTCTACCTTCAGACCACATTTACATAATACACCCATTGCAAAACACACAAAAAAATTCTTATTGACATAGAGAAAAAAAATGCAGAAGAAATGTACTTATCACAAATATTACAAGCTTACACACAAAAAATGTAAAATAGTTTGATTAATTGCGAAGACAATTGTATTTGAAATAATACCAATACAAGTGTTCTGGCCATGAATGATATATTGCATCTGACTTTTTTATGGTACATTATGTGTAAATCCTGTTTCATCTTGTCTGTGAAGATTCTCAGTCATCTCAGTCTTGGTATCTGTAAGAGCTGCATGAAGACAGCTGCACTTGACAAGTGGGGAGTTATTACTTGAGATCACTCCCCAGTCCCTTGCAGCTTAACATCTATCCACACCATGATTCAAGTGACACTCACAATTCACATGATAGCTGTCGGAGGGTTCAACGAATCACATGTGACCTCGACAACTCTCAAAGTGTTAATGACCCAACCAAAAGTTAAATGCCTGATACTCCTCAGTCATCAGTTAGAACTGAAGAGGCCTTTTAGATGTGAGAGGAAACGTCCTCAAGAACCTCAAGCAGTTGCCTTTGTCTAGCTCTTAGAGGTGTTTTCTTCTCCTATTGTGTTATGTTGCTTTTATAGATTCTGTATACCCTTGTGTTTCATAAGTATTCTGACACATTCAAGAGATTGTGTCAGTTTTTTCGTATTTCACACAAGTGCTTAGGATCTCTGTTTACTGCAACAAATTGCTAGCTGCTGCAGGAGCCCTACTTCTAATACGTTATTTCTTCATTTAGTTTGATGTCTTTGTTCAGTTTAAAGAGTAAGTAAAATAAGAGTGATATTAAAATATTTAGCTTTAATAGCTGTGAGAGCTCCTTGTAATTGCCATAAATTACTGTTAAACTTTGTGGGGTTTCCTGAGCTCTGAAGGTCTGGTGTTGATATACACGTTTGTATCGTCGTCATCTCTCTTCAGCTTCCTCTGAGGGATATAACAACAAAAATTCAACTTATATTCACCAATAATTTTCAAAGTTTATACAAGAGACTGAATGAAATCAATCTATGTTTTCATTCTTACCCAAATAACAATGGTAATGCAGGTGATTGACAGGCTGTAGACCAATAAAACACCACATCCCACCCACATCGCCAACTCTGGGATTAATGGAGACCTCTCTGAACAGCTCTGATTGGTTGCTGGGCCAGTGGCATTGATTGCTGGCATAGACTGCTTTTCTATGAATGAATTTGAAAAGAATTCATATATTGTATTTCAATTATAACAAACTGTAACGTAATACAATTGAGTGTAATATATGTAATATATGTAAGTTTTCGGTCATGCATTTTACCATCCACTTTGACTTCAGTGGTGTGACAGTCCTCTATGAATGGTGGAGGGTAAATCACTTCCCTCTTGCAGATGTAAACTCCACTTTTGGTGGCTGTGACTTCAAACTGACCAGACAACGGGCACTCTGGAGGATCATAGTGCTACGTAAAGGAAAAGAGAAAAAATATGGTAATTTATGTGCAGGGACATTAATAGCTGAGTAAAGACTGAACAACTAGAAAAGCTCTCCATAGAGCACATAGCTCCACCAAGGCCCAACAAGCCTACAGGTCTGATAGATCCAGATTATTATCTTGATCTGCACGAAACTGTAGAAAGTCAAAGCTTTCAACACCATAAATATGTCTGAGGTTTTGCATCAAGATACAGAGATTGTTTTCTGAGATCTTGCAAGATCTCGCAATGCAGGGGCGTCACGTAGCGCAGTGGGTTACGCAGGCACCCCATATATAGAGGCTACAGTCCTCGCTGCAGCTGGCCCCCAGTTCGACTGGGGGCCTCCTGTGTGTCATTCCCCCTCTCTCTGCCTCCCCATTTCCTGTCTCTCTACTGTCCTGTCCATTAAAGGCATAATAACTTAAAAAAAGATCTCACAATGCTTGCAACATTGTGAGATAGGGTCAATCCTTTGACCAGATCACACCAAAATTTAATGGGTTCTTTCCTGGCCAATGCCCCATCTCTCGACCAAGTTTGGTGCAAATCGGTTTCTGCACTTTTTGCATAATCATGCTGACAAACCAACAAACAGTGAAGGTAAAAAAGGAATTATGGGATATTAGAAAACAAACAATCACATTTCTATGCCTCCGTGCCGGCGACAGCCAGAGCCCGAGGCATTATGTTTTTGGGGTTGTCTGTCCATCCCTCCATCCCATTCTCGTGAACACAATGTCTAAGTAACACCTTGATGGAACTGCTTCAAATTTGGCACAAACATTCACTAAGACTCAAGGATGAACTGATTTAAATTTGGTGGTCAAAGGTCAAAGGTCAAGGCCATGGTGACTTCACAATACACGGCTCTGGCATTGTGAACGTGATAGCTCAGTAACACTTTGAGGCATTTTCTTCAAATCTCGCACAAAGGCTCACTTGGACTCTAGGATGAACTGATTAGATTCTGGTGAACAAAGGTCAAAGTTCAAGGTCACAGTGATATCACATCCTTGTGACTGAAATATATCAGGAACGCCCTGATGGAGATTCATTACTTCTGGTGCATTCTGACGGTGGTCAAAGGTCAACTTCACTGTGACATCATATGCTCTGCAAAAACATTTCTGACCATTGTTCAATGCTGTAACCCAGGAAGGGGACATTGTGACCATATTTACTGCAACTTAACTGGTTGGTGGAGGCGGACAACTGCAGGGTGGTAATTCTAGTTTATTATATTTTGGATTATTGATCAGATTCAGCAAAATAACCAGTAACTAAAATGATCACATAAATGTACTGGAGTAAAAACTACCGAAAGTTCTGAAATTTAGAGGAGTAGAAGTATTAAGTAACAGGAAATTGAAATTCTTAAGTAAATTACAAGCACCTCAAAACTGATCTTAATTACAATACGTGAGTAAATGCAATTAGTCACCTTGTTGTAGTTGTATGAAGTGTAATGTTATTTTTTGTAGTTTGTGAAATGATCAAGTTTGTGTGCCCTGTTGCTCTGTTGCCGTCTAAGCATTCAGTCAGTTCAGTTCATTCAGTTGAGTGACTGAGTAACTTCTCTTCACTGCGGCAAACTTCAAACACTGCAAAAAAAGGATTTACAGCTACTGTTGCTCCCTAAAGAGTAATTGAACCCAGTCTAATAACCCTGCTTTCACTGCCAACTAGTGGTTGCCAACTTTGTCCTCTGCCTGTACAGCAGTGATGAATCGTCTGTAGTGTTGGTCCAGTCTTGGCCAGTCTAATGTAAGTCAGACTTTTTCACAAAAATAAAGACTCACTCATGTTAAGCTCAGGCCTAAGACCAATGTTACCATGGTAACAATCCGTGACACCTGTGTTGACCGGTAGCACCCAACAACAAGAAACAGGAAAACATGGCTCATAATTTTGTGGTATTCTGACATTCTTATGGAGAGAGCAATGAGAAAGGAATTTTCTGCTGGGGTAAATGAAGCTGAGCAGTTGGATGTGATTCCTTGGTCAGCCATGTGTTTAATTTTGAAATAACTACTTCCAACTCGGCCAGTGCAGCCATGTTTTAGTCCGAGTGTGGAGTTACTCTTTAAAGCGTGACTACACCATGTCTCAAAATCCAGCTTGTGCTGCCATCTAATGGACGGTCACTGCATGCATTCTCCACAGCCTGTGTTGTTCGATGCCAGGTTGAGAACCCCCCACCCCCGCCATGCATTCATGAAATGTCTGTGCAGTGTCGTCCTGGAGCAGAGGTGAGATACTGTGGCTTCCTTGGATGGCACATCGCAGCACTTCACTGCTTGTGGTCAGACTCTCTTAGAGAAAAGGCAAAGACTGAATGATCTTTCAATAACGTACAGTACAACAACTGCAGTGCACAATAACTGTGGTTGTCTGTTTCACAAGTGCAGTGCATGAAGCAATGAGCATTTATAGACTGTGACAAATTCGAAAAGAATTAAGCTTGTGTTTCTTGGAATGATAAACAAAATCTGACATATACAGGCCGCAGACCTTTGTAACACAAACACACACACACACAGATGCACTCTGACTAACCTTATCCAGAAGTATTTTGGAGACGCAGCTGTCATTAAAGAGGAGCTGGTACTTAAGCTTCAAGCTGGCGGCCTCCATAGACGGACAGGAGATGGCTACTTTACTGAGTTTTGGCACTGAGATGGTTTGCTGAACTGACAGACAGAGAGATAAGAGGCAAAAAGATTAGTTATCAAAAACAAGTGCAAAGACATTTGAAACATTTGTAGATGTGAGTAATTGGTGACCACATTGAACTACGTTATAAACCAAATTTAAAGCTGCATTAGGAAAGTTAAATGTCATGTGTCTTCTAATATTCTTCAGTTTAATTCTTATTTTTGTGTAATTCCAGTTTATTACAACTTGGGTCATATTTTCAATCAGAGTTTTTGGTATTTGTATTTATCCCCCATAATAACCTCGTACAAAGCAGACACGGCAAAAATTGCTACGGCAAAGTTTGACATTAGCCTTCGGATAATCAGACAGGAAACACCACGGTTTCAGATTATATAAATTACTTTATTTGGAAAACGTCAGTCATAGTCAATGCACAACAAAACAGTGTGCATACAACTATGGTAAGCTCAGGAGGTCAAACTTGTCATATCTAAACTGTTACAGACAACAGTTTGTTGGATCACCCAATGATTTGTTTAAAACGTCAGCGCTCGTATCGCTGAAGCTGTCCTCATTTTAGCCAAAGAGTTGCGTTCCCAAGTCTTAGCAATTAACTTGGTGAGTGTAATATTCCTATAGCCAGTATATGTGGTGGCACAAGGCTGCAGAAATATGACCTGAGTTGTAATAAAACAGAATTATCCTTTGAATATTTATATTATTTAATATTTATATTATTATGATATTTTACATTTATCTGGTTTCACTCTCCAACTGTTTCATTTCAAACAAAAAGGATCAATCAGAATCTTAAACCTGCTACTGCTCACTTTTTAACCTCAATTCAGGAAAGGGTTGTTTTTTTTTTCTTCAGAGTGTGATGATATTTTTACTTATGCAACAAATACACCAGCATCTAAACAACAGGAAACACCTAACCACTAACACAGTTAAATAGATGTAAGTAGTACTAATAGTATTTTCCTTGCAGTGGTGGAAGGTCACAAAATACTCTAGTACAATTTTGAAGTACTACTGTCACTACTTTACTACTTTACTTGAGTATTTCCATTTTATGCTACTTTATATTAATTTAAAGGGAGCTATTGTACTTTTTACTAAACTACATTTGAGAGCTGTGGTTTGTTTGTAGTTGTTAGTTGTTAATTTGCAAAGTAAGTATTGAATTGTTGTTAAATAAAATAACCGCCAGTATGTAAAGTAGTAATAATTTAGAGCCGTCTCAACCAGCTACAATAGTATAGTAATATAAAATCCAATCGTATTAAAATCACATGGTGAATTACTTCTGGACTGAGTACATTTATTTTTTGATATTTTAATTACTAACAGTCGACTACTTTTGCTTATGTAACATTTTGAATGCAGGACTTCTACTGGTTACTTCTAAAAGTTTTCTGAAACCTTCAGGATCCGGATTCTGCCTCGCAGAGCCTTCCTGTTAAACTCTGTGGCTCAACATGAAGCGAGAAGAAAGACGAGCCTCCAGTTTCTGTTCTAATAATAGAAGTTAAAGCAAATCCAAAAGGCAAAATTCAAAATAATGAAAAATTATATCCAGTTAAATCCAGTTTTGGATAATACAACATAAAACAGATACTCTTTGTTTTTTTGTTTGCCCTGATGCAACAGTTTATACGAGGTTTACGGAGATATGAATGAATATATCATTTGAATTGGAAAACACTGAGTTGTAATGAACTGAGGTGTCATTGGGTTTTGTTGGTCATCCACTACTGTCACTGTGTCTCAGTTCCCTGCCAATCTAAATTGTCCTAAGTGGAGTTGAGGAGGTTATTAATTTATATTAATTTGTTGATTCATTAGAATATATCTGAACTTTTCATTGGGGAAAAAGGAGCCCAAATTATCACAAGACATCCACAATAATTTTTACTTTACCCAGTCAAATATCAAATATAAACCAGCCCAATGGATGGTAAACTGCCCAAACTGGTTACAGGGGGAAAGGCATACAGCATGAAACAATATATACTATATCAATATAAAATCTATTTTCTATATAATTATGTATGTTTTTTCCAGTTTAAATAGCATCTTGATGGATGTCTAAAGTAATAATCTGTGTTATGGAGTTGACATACAGTAATCACAGTGTTTGCTTCATTAATCAACCATTATCACTGTAGCTGCAGACCTCAGAGAAAATCCTCTGACGTGAATAGACGAAATATGAAAGAGCTTTAGTCTTTATTTTGCTGAACTACTTCTTCCTGATATCAGGATCTGAGTGCCAGGGCACATGAAAGTCGTCATTCTGCAGTCATTCTGAAAGTCCCGATGTTGGTTAAAAGAGAACCGTTCTCTGAAAGAACCGTCACTTCTTCGAGCTCTGACGCTATTTCATCAAAGTTAACTCTTCTTACCTGGGCACCTCATGACTTGTCCATCACTCAAACACACCATCAGCATCCACAGGACCCCCAGCCTCATCTTGTCCTCCTGACCGGCTGCTGCTACTCGTCGATGTGTGATAGTAGCCTGTACGATGGAAGGTTTTTCTTCTCCTCCAATGGGGGATTGTTGCTACCCTGACGACCGTCGCTGCAGCAGGACCATCTGTGTTGTTCAAATATTTTATAATACGTAAATGTAATTGTGTGACTTTGTTTGAATCAGATCGGAACACTTCCTGTGTGAAGCTGTGAAACCATATTCTACACAATGAACCCACATATGCACGTACACACATGCTGACAGATAAGCCTGCAAACATGTGCAAACACACACACCATTTACATATGTTTATATTGTAAGATGCATACATGCACGGTGACATGCTTCCACATGTGCACAGTCTCCTCTTGCACACACACACATACACACACATGCACACACACACACTTGCAGAGAAAGTTAGGAGGTTTTATAGACCACACTAATGCCCACGTTCAGGTGTAAGATCATATCATACAGTACATCTGAGCTTGAACATAAACTGGCATTCAGAAGTTTAACCTAAAATTAACTGTCAACATGTTTTTAAAAACACACTGTAAGCAGAGGGGCAGCAGGGGCTGATGGGAGGAAGAACGTTTGAGGCTGAAATCTTTCTCTGGAATAGGGGTGGTGTTTTTTTTTCCTTCCAGACAAAGTGGTGTAATAGAGTAAAGAAAGTCTGACTGACTGTGGCAGTGAAAAATACAACTGCAGCTTTAGACAAGGCTGAGGCCACAGTCTGAGTCCTCTACAACCGGCTTGAAATGTTTTACTTTTTCCAGAACTTTTAAGAAACACTTAAAGATCTATTATTCAGCACCTGGACAAGAAAAAGCTGAAGAATCATCTGTATTTATATTTAGATGTCTTCTCTCTGAGCTAACTTCAACAGTTTCTTCATCTAAACGATCAACTTGTCATCTAGACCCTCTCCTACCGAGGCTGTTCAAGGATGTTTTACCTTTAATTATCACTTCCATATTTGATCTGATAAATTTATCTTTTAAGTTTGCAGTAATTAAACCTCTACATAACAAGCCTAGTCTTGACCCAAATGTTTATTCCCCTTTATTTCTAAAATCCTTGACAAAGCTGTTGCAAACCAACTATGCATTTATTTGCATAGGAATGGTTTGTTTGAAGATTTTCAGTCAGGATTTAGAGGCCACCATAGCACAGAAGCAGCTCTGATGAAAGTTACTAACAATCTCCTCGTGGCCTCAGAGAATGGACTCGTCACTATCCTTGTCTTATAACATCTTAGTGCTGTGTTTAACACCATCGATCACAAGATTTTATTAGAGAAACTGGAACATGTCATTGGCATTAAAGGAACCGCACGAGGCTGGTTAAAATCATACTTATCAGATAGATTCCAGTTTGTCCATGTTAATAATCACTCTTCCATGCACACGAAAGATAACCATGGAGTTCCACAGGGTTCTGTGCTAGGACCTATACTTTTCACCCTAAATGTGCTTCTTTTAGGCAATATTACCAGGAAGCACCACATAAATCGCAACTTCTATGAAGATGACACCCACCTATATTTATCTGTGAAGCCAGATGAAACTAACCAGGTAGGTGAACTTCAGCCATGTCTTAAAGACATTAAGGCCTGGATGACCTGTAATGTTTTCCTTCTAGATTCATACAAAATTAAGTTATTACACTTGACCTATCTATATCTAATCATACAGTTACTTTTGATGGCATTACCCCGACTTCCAGTTCCACATTAAGGTAGGGCTGACCTGGATGCCTTGATTTCAAAGCTTCAACTGTTGCCATGCTAATCAACATAATCGAATGCTGTGTTTTTTATTACAAGATTACACTACAAGACTACAACATGTCCTTTGCACTGTTAACAAGTACTTGCTCATGGAGGGAGCTGTTGAGTTTCTCTCTATAATATGGCAAGGTGTTGATGTTACTCTGTAAGGTGTCTTGAGTTAATGTATGCTATCCAGCAAGGCTGCAATTTACCAACCACTAGAGGTCTGCAAACACAAGATTTCCAGCTACTGTTAAGTTTTTAATACACAATATTACAACAACTCCTCCGACCCTTACCGGACCTCGGATGTCACAGTTACAATAATAAACACATGGACTGTACCGGGCATGGCATGCCTACCTAGACAATAGGTTTTTTTTACAGGACAGTCTCCAATATTGACATGGTGAAAAGTTCAACTCATGTCTGTCTTTTCAACTGGAAATGTTTTTAAGTGTTTCCCTAGAACAAATCCCGTTTCCCGAATCCCTAAGTTTCAAAAATGAAATGTTAAAATGCTGCTAAAGCCATTTAGTGGTTGTTGCATGCTCAGTATGCTGAGCACTGCTTTGAAGTACCTTGTGCATCATTATAGTAGTTCTGATTGTGGTCCCAGATACAGAACACACCAGACCACAGAAGCCATGTTCAGAAGCACAGCAGACCCCTTTTCCTCTCTGTAATATTTAGTGTGAAACCCATAATAATTTGCATGACTTATATACTAGACTTATATACTGTTGAATTTGGGCCACAGAGAGTTAGTAAATTCCTGCTGGTGAAAAGAGTTCACGAGTTTACCTGCCTCTGTGTCTCTGGTCAGGAGCCAGAATCACAGGCAGACTGCTTCACACAAACAAATGAGAGTGTACTGATTGTTTGAGATAGAAATGTGCTGTGAGCTGGAAGGTTGTCAAGGCACTGAGATATGTAATGTAGATTAGTGGTTTTTTGATGATTTTTAATGGTTTTTTTTCTATTCAACAGAAAACAATCAGGAGGAAATTCCTTTTTCCATCAGGTATAAGCCAACATGCAGGGGATGTCCCACTTCAACCGACTGCACCTCCACATTAAAGTCTACATGCCTCTGTGTCTGTGTGAATATCTCTCTGTAAGTATAATCTGCACTCTGTCAATGTTGGATCTTGTAATAATGGAAAATGACGTTTTGCGATGTTTGACGTGGAGTCTCTTTGTACTAAATCTTCCAGGTGATTCAAAGTTGCGGTTGAGGTTTTAGAGATTTGAATTATTTTCATATGAATTCACAGTAAAAAGGTCAAAACCCCTAGAGGTTTGGGTGACAGTTCCCCACCTACTCAGTGCAACACGCAACTCAAGTGAGATGTTACATTGTGGTTTACAGCTGCAGCTTGTATCACCTCCTCTTCCTTCCTCCCTGCTGCCTGCCTAATTGTTCTGCTGTGGGATACACTGCAGCAGATATGTTTTCATACACATACACCTTATAATATAACAATCCTGCATTAAATCCTCCCGTCATGAAGGTTATAATGTTCAGTTTGAGTTGAAACAGTTTTAAAGAGATGTTGATACAACACTCATCCTTATGGAGGATTTAGTTTGTGGCGCTGTTGAACTTTATTGCATTATAATAAAAGGGTGTTCCTGTTGTTACTACAACAGATTCAACACTAACTCAACAGTTATAACTTTCATAGAGATAATAATTTTAGCCAGGTGAGTGAACATTAACATTAGGGAAGATTATAAACTTTCAAATTCTCTTTAACTGCACAGATAATCCATAAAAAATGCTTTAATATATAACAATCCATTAATGTATCAATTAATTTATCAATTTAATTGCATCAGAACTACAGCAATAGATAAATTACTGTCATTTTAAGGGATTCAGTTTCGTAACTTTTTATTCCTCCACACCGGCGACAGTCAGCACCGGAGGCATGTTGTTTTCAGGTTGTCCGTCAGTCCCATTCTCATGGACGGGATATCACAGTGACACCTCGACAGAACTTCTTCAGATTTGGCAAAAATGTTTACTTGGACTCAAGGATGAACCGATTTGATTTTAGCTGTCAAAGGTCAAAGATCAAGATCACATTGACTTCACAAAACCTGGGTTTGGCCTTGTGAAAGCAATATCTCTGTAACGCCTTGAGGGAATTTCTTCAAATTTGTTAAAAACGTTGATTTGAACTCAAGGGTGAAGTGATTAGATTTTGGTGGTTAAAGGTCAAAGGTCAAGATCAGTGTGACAAAGCAATTATGGCAAAATTTCACACATGGTTAATATTGTATACGACTGTGGATAAACAGGGATGTAACCTGAAACTAGTCTGAGGGCGGAGGCAGACAACTGTGAGGTGGTAATTCTACAGTTATTTTATTAAAAAAATTTTTACAGTGCTTATTGTTACTTTACTTGGATTTTTGAGGTTCAATATGCAGAACGCTTTTATTTTGAAATTTGAAATATTTACATACTACATTTTTACATATAAGTTCTGGATTTTTTCATTGGGGGGAAAAGGAGAATGTGTATTTTAATTTTTATGTTTTTAACTAGGGAATACTTTTATCTTATTTTACTATTATTATAATAAAGATATGTATGCTATATTTACAACCTCATAGTCCAGCTGCCTCTGATAACCCGTGTGGAAAATATATTCTCATGGAAATGTATTTTTTATTTTTTTATTTTTTGTTATTCCAGATTTGCCCAGTTGTATAACCCCTTCGCTTTATACCACTAATGCTTGGATTTGAACCGATCCTGCTTATTTAGCATTTGGCTTTAATACTGTGGGCTACATGTCAACATATGTTATTAGTTTGCACACATGATTTAACCTCCAGTATTTCTACACAGGCAGTGTCAGACCAGCAGAGGTCAGACTTTGATATGAAAAACAGCTTAAAAACTGGGCAAGGTGCTGTGTGTGTGTGTGTGTGTGTGTGTGTGTGTGTGTGTGTGTGTGTGAGGGGGGGGGTGGGGGTGGGTGAGAGAATTTACAGAATATACAATATAATAACAATTATGAATTATGATAGAATAAAATAGAATACAATAGAATACAATAGAATAGAATGACCTCATCAGGCCTGATTGGCTGAGGCTGATTCTGGGTTGGGCAGGACAGGAAACAAGGCACCGGGAACGCGCAGGGTATGGATCCGCGCTCCCGCTGAGTTTTTTGGGATCCGGTGTAGAGCTTGAGGACGAGTGAAGTCAGACTCTAACTGTGCGGAAATGAGTCAGTTTCAGCTTCATAATAAAAGACAAACTGATTCAAAGTCGACATTTCTGTGAAGACAATTTGTTTTACTTAAACACTGTACTACTTTTAGAATACTCTCTCCTCAATTAGTGTTTTTTTTTTTTTTTTTTAATTTAATAGTATTGATTATTTTATTGATAATATAGACCTGGGGTTCCCAACATGGGTCAGTAATTAGCCTAATCTGTCAGATGATCGTAGCCTAAAAATTAGAAATTAATCAATTAAATGGATAAAGCATATTAATGGCAGTTTGAAAATAAGTATGTATTTCTCAGAGAGAAAAATGAGACAGGTTTAGTTGCCTTATTTGTTTAAAACGTGTTTATTTATTTGTTTGTTTATTTAATCATGTAACGATGTTGCTAGTTTTATTGTGAAATTCCGGCCCGGAAGTCGTCGGTCTTGGCCGCCTCTAGCTTGACTTCAGTGTAAGCAGTGTTGGGATTCAGTGTGGCAGCAGGGGAAATCTGGGATATCTGGGAAAGGGGAGTCGGTGAAAACCCGGACTAAACCGGCAGAAATCCCGACGAAGCCTTGGCCGTCACACCGCGGGGTTCCCCGGCGGACACGGACACCTCTCCTCTGATCTCCCCGCTGCTGGCTGCGGTTTTTCTCCCGGATAACCTCACCAGGATCTGCACAGTGAGTAGCCCGATTCCCCCCTCACCTTAACGCATCTCTATCCCACCACATCCACCCTGCTTTCTCTTCTCCGCGCTGCTTCATGTCTGGAATAAAACTCCTCGCAGACATTCAGACCTTTATTTAGACCTGTATTGTGTGAGCAGACGGAGAGCGGCTCCTTTAATTAACATCCGCTGCAATAAAAGCCAATTAATCCCGTTAGTGGCTGCATGTGTATGCAGAGAAAGAAGGGGGGGGGGGGGGGGGGGGGGGGGTTGACAGAGAAAACGACTGGCTTCACAGAAAAAAAAAAAAAAAATGCTTTCATTCACTACTGCTGATTAAATGCATTTCAGTAGGGGACTGCATGTGCATACATAGGGCTGATTTCAGCCTGAACGCGCCGTCATACGTTGTGCATGTGTGTGTTTTTTTTTTTTCCTCTCTCGGTGCTGTTTTAAACGCCGCAGGGCCTGCAGAGCTCACACTCCCGGCCCTGGATGCGCAGGTTCGCCGGGGAGCAGCAGCCGGCTGACAGCGCCTTTCCAGCCGGAATATTTGCGTTTGGTTGCTGCAGCTCGGAGGCCAGGCGTGCTGAACTGACACCAGCAAGGCGTGGCATTCATCTAGCATTACACAGCTATGGGCGTGTTCCCCCGCAGCTGCCACACAACAGACTTATAAAATGTATAGTTTATTCAAATGCAGTTATTACACATGTCCCTATAAATAAGACTGCATCATTGTGTGCCCTTTTCGTTTTTAATTATATCTTCATTAATAACCAGAGTGGTCGGGGTTTGCCCCAAGTCTCATTTAAAGTCATTTAAAATTCAGCATCATCAGACATGCAGGCCTGCCATCTGTCTGTCTGCCTGCCTGCTGATCAACCTGTCTCACCATCTTGTCCTCCAGCTGTAGACTGACTTCCCTCCGACTTATTGCAGGTAGACCTGTCTCGCTGCCAGCTCCTAACGCTCTTAATGGTCTCAAAAGAATCCCAGCAGCATTGCATTGCATTGGCCTGAACACTGAAAATAAGGGTTTATTAGATCGCATCAGGAGTCGTTTTAAGATATGAATCTGAACAGGTTCATGTTCAAGTTAAGGCCAAGGCTCGTTGTGGTGGTAAGGTGTTTGTTTTGGCGGGTGCGATGTTTCCTGACAGGAATGATGGCAACATAGCTACATGTCTAAATAACCTCAACAGTTTTTGTTCCTGTTTACAGGTATGCATCCCTTTTCAAAGAAATGCATTTATAAAAATCTTACATTGAAATCACACCCTATTCTTCTGGGTATGACATCAGCGATGATGTATTAAAATTGTGTCCTACAAAGTGTGATTTAATGAGCCGACCGTAACCTTAAAAGTGGCCTGGCTACAGATCCCTACAGTATAGAATAGGTCAGCAAAGGATTTTAATCAGAAATTGCAGCATGAGTTGCACTTGTGCGAAACAAGAACTTCCCATCTGAAGATTGATTGGCTGGTGGGTTTCATTGCCAGATTGTGTTTTAAGACTGCACTTTGGCAAAAATTTGAGTCAGGGTTGTTGATTGTTTCTGTCTCAGTCTCATTCAAATGAATGAGGATGCTGATTTTGATGCAGTGATATCATCAGTCTGAGTGTAGCATACCGCTCTCCGGGCTTAACATTATTTATTACCAGTGCCAATACAATACAGAACTTTAGTTTTAACATCTAGTACTAAAATGATACTCTCTGCAAAAACCTTTTTTTTTTTTTTTTTTGTACTTATGTATTGATATTGATGCATAAGGACATGAAATACTCACTTTGATGTCCACCATTCTGAGCTGTTTGGTGATTTCAAGTGTGATTCTGATCAATACTTGAGATTTTTCCAAACAATTTTCCTTAAAATATTTGATATACTACTTCATACTCTCAGTGGTGTTGGGA
Organism: Seriola aureovittata; assembly: GCF_021018895.1. Classification (NCBI taxonomy): domain Eukaryota; kingdom Metazoa; phylum Chordata; class Actinopteri; order Carangiformes; family Carangidae; genus Seriola; species Seriola aureovittata. The sequence goes on along the minus strand of NC_079374.1, from coordinate 3,886,643 downwards.
TATCGTGTCCCAGTGCTGTAATCTGTAACCAGGCCCATCAGTGCTGAAGTGCAATCGTAAAGGACAGACTTGAGACGTCCCACCTCTGTACCACACTCGCGTGCAGCAAACTGGGGCAGAATTCAGTGGCCTATCTCCCAGTAGCATTGAGGGTTAACTGGAGTATAAAAATCCCTCCTGCCCTACTTCAACTGAAGGCTGCTCTGACCGTGTCCAACCAGCCAGTTCAGCTTGAGTTTTACATCTGAGGCCTGCAGCGTCCTGGTTTCCTGATATCCTTCACTGTTGGTTAGTGTTTCTGCACTGCACCTCCCAATGATCCATCTATTACCTATCAACCATTATGGTGATGTCTTTGGATTTTCTATTGATTTTTCTCTTGGTTTCGTAGGTGGTAGTCTTTCCTTCGGTAAAGGTGTGTTTCAGGAGCAGGTGTTTTCCCTGGGAAACAGGAACCTTAAGAGGGACTCATTTCCCCTACCCGTGATTCTACTGGAAGAACCGGGGTCTGAATTAAGTTCTGGGGAGATTGTTTAACCCCTGCAGCCGACAACAGGTTTTGCTTCTAGTTTGAGGCTGACATTATTCACGATGAAGCAGCCAATGGGTTTTATGACCAATGGAATGACAGCAAAGTTCGGTCTTTGTTGTCCATTTTTGCTGCGGATGACACATGAAAGGAGACTGTCGCGCTTTAACCCCCAGGAACGTTCCTGGAACTTTTGGTGCAAAAGCGCCTATTGATGCTGTTTGAGCAGCTGGTTATTGAATTAATCAGCACGTTCATGCTCCCCAGAGGTTGAGTTCCCTGCAGCACCACCCCTCAATATGTTAAGCCAAGATGTCAATTTTGCACTCCAGATATCTCGGTGATGATAGAACACTTAGATGAAACTGATGTGGATAATTAGTTTGGATAATGCTCAGCGAGTGGTGGAGGCTTCACTTGTCTTGCTCAGGGGCACTTAAGTGGATGCGAATCTCTGTTGTGGGAATTGCACATCTGCATTTCCATGCACTGGAGTTAGGAGACGATGTTGGCGTTGTGTGCTTCCTCTGGCAGCTCTGCAGCCGTTGTGTAAACATCAGATCGAATGCACTGCTTACATCTGTATCAGCTGCTCTGGTGCAGTTTGTCAGGAAATTCTCACCGGTGGCTACGAGAGGTCAAACCAGGTCACGCTCTGATGTTGTTGTTTTCTTCTCCCTTTCTGTCCGTCATAGTGTGTGTGTGTGTGTGTGTGTGTGTGTGTGTGTGTGTGTGTGTCTGTGTCTGTGTCTGTGTCTCTGTCTGTCTTTTTCTAACCAAGTGTATGGAAAAGTCATCCCTTCTTCTCTCAGGAAATTCCTCTTTGTCCCAGGGGTAAGACAGACAGAGAGGGTGTGAAGGAGCAACAGAGCAGATCTGCTGCAGAGGGACACTCCAGGCCATAGTCAATTTTATTTTGTTGCGAAAGTTAAACTATCCAATATCTTACCATGTTGTGAATATTTTGACATTTCCTCCCCTTGGTGCATTCAAGGAAGCACGGACATTTGATGTTTAACATTTGGCCCCATACAAAGCTATCATTTTAATCCAAGTAACAACCATCTCTAGGAAAAAAACCCAACTGAAATTCGTGTTTTCATGTATTTCAAATGTCCATTAACTTGATCTGGACTGAAAACATAACTTGGGTTAAATAGGACTAACCTATAACACAGTGTATAGTGTAATGCAGCACTACTGTGTAGTAGGCTATAGTGCAGTCTGTTTTGCTGTGTCAGTGCTAAACCTGCAGAAGAGACACTCGCATATTAAACCGCATCAGGACTGGAGCTATGAACTCTGTGTGTGTGTGTGTGTGTGTGTGTGTGTGTGTGTGTGTGTGTGTGTGTGTGTGTGTGTGTGTGTGTGTGTGTTCTTCATTCACAGCTTTGTCTGTTGGACTGCTGACCAGTTTGTCTGGTTGGCAGTGATGTAGAGCTGCTAATTTCACCGCAGCAGGGGTTGCAAGTACATGCTGGGCAAATAAAACATGAAGCTTCATGGCTACCTAGCTGAATTTAGGCTAGCTAGTATGGCTATTGTGAACCTGGAGATTCAGCCAGGCTAACTGGCTAACCCAAATGCAACATACTGTTTATTAGCTGCACCTAGCTATTCTAATGAGGACTAATTGAAGAGCCCTTCAACAAATCATGCATTCATGAAGGTTTCTAATTATTGTTTTTTAAGAAGACTATTTTAAAGAGGCATAGATTAAACTTTTCCGTCATTTAAGTCATTTTGTGCAGTTGAATTATACAGTGTTGTGCGTTATTACTGCACTGATATTTTGTCCACCCCATTTAGTCTATCCATTGGAGGTGGACTCCACTGCGGCTCAAACACCACTTCAGTGGTGCTAATAAGGTGGTAATCGTAATTCATTTATCCTGCCGACACAGGAATCGAACTTACTGCCAACTTTCCAGTTACAAGCCCCCACTTATGTAACTTTTCCCTGCTTCAAATACCAAAAAAACAGCTGAAATAAATTATCACTGTAGAAGTGCGAGTGAAATTCTGGCACTTTATATGGCTTTGGGGCTTAAAGAGCAAAACTGTGAGTTCTGACTAGGACTGCAAGTAATGATATTGTTCATTATCGAATAATCTTACTCTTGAAAAATGCCCTTATTTACCACAGCCAAAGGGGAGGTATTCAAATGTCTTGTTTTCAACTGACAGTCCAAAAGCACAAAGATATTCACTGTACTGTCATATATTAGTGTTTCCCATATTGACTTATTTGTGGTGACCCGCCACAATATCAGCATTTACTGCCACATATTCATTTTCTATTTATTTACTATTTCAAATGGATGAAATCTTATTTCATTGTAGAGTTGTGTGCAGTGCATTCATTCGCTCAGCTCTTCCTACCCCTTCTCTCTCTTTCTCTCTCTCTCATTGACATTGGACCCATCTGTCATAGTCGGACTGGCCTTTGGGAGTACCAGGAGATCTCACCGAATCGGCTGGCTGTCAAAAAATCCTTAAAGTTTTTACTGTCCCTGTCTGTTTCTTTCACGTACCTGTCAGTCAGGGTGCATATGAGTGCATGCCGCTTGAAGTTTTTAGGATTTTTGGTTCTCGAAAAAGCTCCATGTTTTTCAACATGTTACTTGACATAAAGAAAGGTTTATCTACACTATGAGGGTAGTGCAGCATCTGGACAATTTACAACAATTTGCACCAACTCCAGCAGTAACAAACAAGACCAATTGACACACTACAGGGAGTATTGCTCAGGATCAAAGGAAGTGCAGTGTCTAGTATGAAGGGTTTTTTTTAGATGATGCTCTCAAGTAAAATGCAAGCTGGATTAACGCAGGCCAAGCAATCAGCCCCTGTTGACAGGCTCATTTTGAATGGACAGTGCACTAGTTGGATTCAGGTGTGTAGAAGCTGCACAAAATCATGTTGTTAGAAGTAGAAAGATCAAGAAGGTGAAAGAAAGCAAGCCTTTGGTCACTGATTGATTATCATTGTGTAAAGACATTAAAGGACGTTTTAAGGTCACACAGTATTATTTCAAACACAACCTTCCGTGACCATTAGAAAGGGTGGTCCTCACGAGTAACCAAAAACACAGGTGGACCCCACTAGTGAGGAAAACGTGTGTGTGTGTGTGTGTGCGCACGCTCTGATAACAATAAATGGTTTTTCTGCTGTTTGTTGTTGAAACAGGGAACTGGCAGCTGAATGCAATGACTCAGCGTGTGTGTGTGTGTGTGCGTGTGTGTGTGTGTGTGTGTGTGTGTGTGTGTGTGTGTGTGTGTGTGTGTGTGTGGGAGGGAAACACACACACACACACACATTTAGAGAGAAACATAATATAAATGGGGTATCCAGATGAGGTAACAGTACTCCAGTTTCCTGTGTCTCTCCTTTGTTAACTGCTCTGTAAAATAAACACCAAACATCGGAACAGTAAAATGGCCTGATAGAGTGTTCAGCAGACAGTATCTTAATATTTCAGTGTAATCTTTACTGAAATCTGACTTTACAAAAACAGTGGAGGAAGGGTTTTGTGTATTTCTGTGGTATGTGCATCATGAAAACCTCTCCAAACCCCTCAGGGTTCAGAGGTCAGGGATGCCATTTAGAAAGCTGGTGTTGGTGTGAGGGACATTCCTCTCATAGTCCGGTGACGTGGTCAAAGAATGAGGAAATGTGGGAAAAACAAACTACAAATGATGTTTTATTTGTTGGCGCAGTTGTCACTTTAACAAATGCAGTCAGCTGTTCGCACAAACAGCAAAAACAGCCTCAAGGCAAATTGATCTAAAGACAAAAAGGAGTTTAGATTCAGATATTCCAACAGTACTATATTCATTTCCTCGTTTTGAGAAATTATAACTTGTTTTTCTGTTCTTTTTTTTTTAGGCAAACTTATCAAAGCTGTTGTAAAGGAACTTAACAAAAAATAATGCATTTGTAAAATTTTGATTTCAAGCAAAGGATCTGCTCAAAAAAGTATAAATACGATTAAAATTTGACAAAATGTCAAAATCTGGCAGCTTTAATATTTGACAGTTTTTGATGCTTGATCCTCTGGACACAAAAGTATTAGATTCGATACCCAGTCTGAGTTTGAACATTCAGCAGTAAGGATGTTTTTTATCCTGATATGTGTTGTTTCATTATCTCCGGATACAGAATACAATTTAGAAATGATATTTGACATTGAGTAGTTGTGCATTAAGAAAATATAGCTTCATCATGGCTTTACATTTATTTTTGATACTTTCCTTTAGTGTTGTTTGATTTCTGTGGAGAAGGAAATGCGAGTGTGGATCTGGTCTCTACAGGATTTTGTACAGACTCCCTTCATGAACAAAACCCTGAAGTTCAAATGCAGTTTTCAACCAGCAGCAGCACTGTCTGTCTCCATCTCTGTCTCTCTTTAATTCCAGACAGATGTAGAGTCATTCTGGCTGCTGTTGCCGTGTTACTGCACAGCCCTCGTTCTTGGAAAATTTAATCTCATTTTTCTTTTTTCTTTTTCTTTTTTTTTTTTAATTCTTTTATTTTTCTCTGTCGTGTTTTTCCTCTGAGTTGTATCACTCCAAGCCAAGCCACTTTCTCTCTCCCACTCTCTCTCTCTCTCTCTTTGTCATTCTGTGTCTATGTCCCTCGGCCCTTGTGGAGATCCAGGGGCAGGCTGTGCAGCTGGGGATCAGGACTGTCGTTTTTGAGTGTGCTGAATAGAGGCTGAATCTGTTTCATTTTCTTTTTTAAAGTTTCTACTTAGGAGTGGTGGAAGAAGCATTCAAATACTTTTAGGTAGGATTCAAATTCAAGCAAAATGTATTGTCCATCAGAAGGTGGTCTCACAAGTAAAAAAACATGCAGTGCATACATTCAAATTTTTACCAGGAAAAAAGTACAGAAGTATAATCAAAGACTAAAAACTAAAATTACTCATAAAGAAGGCAGAATTACTGCGTGCTGTTGTATTGCACACGTGCAATCAGAATTTCACTGTTGTAGCTGGTTTAGGTGGAGCTAATTTACATACTGTTGGAAGGTTTATGTCGGCAGTGCATGTCTAGTTTATGAGCTTTATCACTGATATATTGCTATCGGCAAATAAGTAACAAGAAATAGCAGAACAAAAGTGTCTAAGATATATTTATGGTAATTCAAAATTGACGCAATTATACTTTGTCCACCAGAGGACACCGACAGCTTTAATTTTTAACAGTGAAATGTCCCGTTCATTATATAAAATGGTCACATTTATTCAGGCTAATAACCACTTTTTAATAAAAAAAAAATAGCCTATACATATATCATTTCATTTTAGTGGAATCACAGTAAGTGGATTTGTTCATGGGGCCACAGTACTTTTTTTTTTTAAATTGTGCAAACTCAACTTAACTGAACTTTGAATGTGAATTTGCACGTGGTTAAGGTGCAGAAAACCCAACCACAACGTCCACAGTTCAATTCTTTAGGGACTTTTGTTTCATGTCATAACCCTTCGCTCTTCCCCTGTTTCCTGCCTCTCTCTAGACGTCTAACTGTTAGCTTAAAGAAAAATACCCAAAAAATTATCTTAAAGAAAAGAGCAAGTGTGAATTTGCACTGTTGGCCAATAGTGAACCCTTTTGATACAGCTAACCTTTGAGGGAATGCAGAGCTTTTATTTCACCTCCTCTGCTCGAGTATAAATTGCTCCACAGATTGAACATGCATTGCAGACGGTAATGAAACAGGAGTCGATGGTTCAAACACTTGAATAAAATGTTTGAACTTGATGTCTTGTTAGCATCTGCGCTAGCTACGTTGCTTCTAAGTGAGAATTAACGTAGAGAACTGTTGTGACTGACTAACACTAGCATGTTCCTGGCTGTTAGCAGTTAGCTTGCCAGCCACAGTTATTCTTACTGTTGGTGTATTGTCTGTTTTTCTAAAATATATTTGCATTTGTTTATTTCGTAGTTTGATTATATTAAAAAAGGGTACTGTAAGTTTTTTCCTTGATGTTAGCTCTTGATGCCAGAAGCTAACACCCCCCACCCCCCTTTTTAATCTTTCAATCTTTACTGATTGCAAACTCTATTGTCAAACATCATATCATCAAAAGAGACATAACATGAATACAAAAAATCTTTTCAGAAAGGCAGAGTGAAGAAGAGCCAAACAGATAATCCAGAAGTAGCATAATTACAGATGGAAAGAGTGTAGTTAGCTGTTTGTTAGCCTGTTAGCTGTAGCAGTACAAAGCAGTAAAACAAGGCACAGACGCAGTGCTAATTATACCCTGAGATCTGCCACACGGGCTTTATTGTGTGTGCCATTGATGTATAAAGGAGATGATGTTATTATAAAGTGTGTGTGAGAGCGTGAAACAAAGTGAGAGTGTGTTTGGGGTTTGTTGGTTAGTTCGTCGGTTGGTTTGAAGTAACTGTTGACACAGTAAGTTTGTGTGTGTGTGTGTGTGTGTGTGTGTGTGTGTGTGTGTGTGTGTGTGTGTGTGTGTGTGTGTGTGTGTGTGTGTCCTGGCTTGAAGAAAGTGTTGATACTGTGAGCCTGAGTGTTTTCCATTGCTCAGACTAAGAGAGAAAAGTACAGGCATTGAACCTGTGTGTGTACACGTGTGTGAGTGTGTGTGGGTGTGTGGTTGGATGTGTGTGTTAATGTTATGGTATGCCTGGAACAGCTACTGTTTTTTTGTGCTGGCTCTCTCACATGTGAAAACACACATTCACTCGCACGTGAACCGGGTCCAGACCAAACCACAGCTACCTCCCATATCCAGACAGCTCTCCAGTGGAGATGGAAAGTATGTGAGCCGTCTTTCTCTCTGTCTGTCTACCCTTTTGTCTCAGTGCGAATCAAAACAGTGCGGATGAAGACAGATGCCGTGCGGCTCTTTCTGTGAACTGGATCGGCCGCGACAATAGGTCACGGTTCAGACTTGCACCACTCATGGCAGCATCTGCACTGTGGCCCTCAGAGACAGACTTTTTATTTTGGGAAATTGACTGCACAATATCCGCACAAGAGTCGAGCTTGGTTGAGTTGTGACTGGGCACTCGCCAGCTCAAGTCCTCGGGACTGGTTTGGAAAAATGTGGGGATGGAAAGTGGATGAGGAATATGCTCGCCTACCTAAGCAATTACTGCGTAGGTGTCTATAAGCAGGGAACAGTCTGCCCCAAAACTCCTTAGCTGTGCTAAAAAAACAGATGTAATTTGCACTCGTTTAGCAGTTACATGTTTGTCTCTTCTTCCTGTGGTAAAGTGGCTGAGCACACAGGGCCCAGGCTGTGACGCCATGTCCACATATTTCCAGCAGCTCCAACAGAGTAGGACCCTGTTTACATAGTAGGCCTACTACTTCTACGACTGTTGAGCTGATGCATATTGGAAGTTGCACTCAAGCAGGTGACTTGTTCCACTTTCTTCTCATGTTTTATCAGCTCAGTGTGTGATGTCTGATAAACTATGAACTATTAACACCATCATATGCTGTTTGAGGAAAAGCCAAACAAGCCCCTGTTACAGCTCATCAAATGGAGTAAAATCAGCTACACATATGTCTTGGGATTCACATTTTTTTCAAGCGTATATTTCTTTCCTTTTCGGCAAATTGGCACAATTAAAAGCATGAGTTAGCTATTAGCACTTCCTGTTTGCAGTGCACCAATGGATGAACAGACAACTGGATTATATTGATCCTGAAGAAAACATGAAGGTTTCAGACTTTTGTGATGTTCTGTGTGTTTTTCCTGTGATTTCTAAGTAGATTTAAGAATATTTATTCAGGACTGGACATCCTCAGGAAGTGTAAGTCACACTGAATGAGATCAATGTCAATGTGCGTTGGGATTCACTTGAGTTAAGATTCTGATTTTTCACTCAAATTCACCTCACACAGTATCACTGTATGCACCCATAGGGAGGCTTTTGGCTTTGTCCTTCAGAGTATCTGTGTCTATTACACACCACATCCTGTAATTTCCCAATGGTTTTAAATGCCGTCCAGAATTATAAGTGAAATTATTGAGGAGCACAGTGAATATTTTATTCCCTTGTAATATTAATGAATGGGGCTCATGTGATTTTAACTGCATAATGTTGTTGATTGGCCATTAATCATAAGGTGGGTGGGTAAATCCCAAGAGCAAGACACTGAAGACTAAATTGCTCCCAATGTATTTACATAGAAAAGAAGTTCAAGTCGCTTTTGGCAACAGCAACTAGCTGATACAATGAACTGAATTGTTATGCATATACGTTCAACTTAATGCATGCATAGCCAAGTTTCCTAAGTGTAAGTGTCGGGGTGGTTTAAGTCTTTATGATAGTGAGGTGATACTGGGCCTGGGGATAGTCGTAGCTCACGACTTGTTAGAACTGGAGCCGGTCTGGTGGTTTTTAGCTGAGTCAGATCCACTTGCTCATTGTCTGCTCTGTCATTATATGATTAAATCCCAAACTCTATATAAGTGTGTTATATCTGCGTGTACGGGTACATGTGTCTGAGCAGGTTTTTGAGTAGTGAAGACGCATTACTCATCTATTCCTCCTCGTCTTGCTCGTTGCAGTGTCTATGTCCGTGTTTGAGTGTATGTGTGTGTCCCTCTGTAGGGGTTTGTCAAAGGTACAGAACGTGGACATAATGAAGACAACGTTCGCACACAAATTCAGAATTTTGCATGAAAAATACGCCCACAGAACACACTTTCTGTCATTATTAGTTCGCTCTTTTCCTGTTTCTCTCTGCTGTTGAAAAGGTTGTTGTTGGTTCCTACCGCAGATGTTGCTTCTGGCAGGAGCTGTTTCAACTGAGGACAGACAGAAATGGAAAGTTTTACTTTTTTCTTACTATGAGGCATTTCGCTTGGGTGCCACCATGTGTGTGTGTGTGTTGGAGGAAAATGCTACTCTTAAACCGCTGTCATGTGATGGGAGCTAAAATTAGTATGGTTTTGGAGGTTTTTCTGGTCTGGATGTATAATACTGGCAGTGTAGTGGGTGTTTGGAACAAAGTGTGGGTACTCCAAAGATTTGATGGGTCCAGATTCTTATATAATAGTAAAGTGTAATAATATTTTTGGTTTCTGGCTTTTGGTCAGACATTTGATGACATTACCTTGTGCTCTAGGATATTGTGATGGGCACTGTTCACTGTTTTCTGATCATTGACTAAAAAGAAATTAATCTATTAATTGAGAAAATAATCTTTAGTCCTGCGTTAGTATCTTCTTGCAAATATGAGGTGGCATTGGTGTTTTCCAAAGCAACTAATGATCTGGTTTCTAACACCCACTTGTGAAAAATATTCTGTCAGGAACATTTTGTTACCTTTGGACGAAGCCTGGCTAGCAATTCCCCCTGCCTCCAGTATTTATGCTAAGCTAAGCTAGGTTAAAGGAGCTATTTGTTGTTGTTTTGCTATTGCTACATAGCCAACGTTAGCATTAACAGCTGTTTACTTACCAGGCTCGCAAAGAGCTCCAGCCGTCGTTGTGTTTACATGACAAGAGGTTATAATACGTCCTCTGAGCAGCTCTACTTCTTCAGGGTAGACTGGACGCTACAGTGACTCGGTATCGGAGGGTGACGAGATGGACTGGGGATAGCTGGTTAGCATGCTAGCTTCAATAGAACAAAAGAAATGATAGAAATAGAAGCAAAACAAGAGTTAGCATTGATGCTGCTTTCCACTGCTGGAAACAGGTCTTGGTGAGTTAAGGAATGAAGTTTGATGCTGAACTTGAAACGTTGCCTCTAGACTGGTAAGTAAACAGCTGCTAACGTTAGCTATGTAGCAGTAGCAAAACTTATAAATACATCCTTTAAAATTGGATTTAGTTTAACTGGTAGTTAACTTACAGTAGAGACTGAATATTACCAGATTTTATGTATTTAGAGTCTAAGTTTCGTGTTATTAGCTGTTGTCTTTTTTTTATTGGTATAAAATCCTTTATTACTCTACTATTCATGATTGTGTAAGTCACCTAAGATTTAGTAAAATCTCAGAAAAAAGTTGACAGAGTTTTTGTGAATCCAGTCACACAGTCATACGGACTGGGCTTTATTTGAATGATCAACCCAGCGCAGACCTCAGGGTCTGCCTTTGCCCTTTGTGCTAATGTGTCCACTGGTTACCGGATACAGACTCAGATGCAGTCAACCTTGTCAGTCCGACTGTCCTTGTCTTTCTCGCTCGTCTTCCTCGTCTTCCTCCTGTTAGCAGCATTTTAACCCAGTAGCTCAGTGACCTTGTATTGAGTGTATGAGACAGTGTTCCCTCAGTGTGTGTGTGTGTGTGTGTGTGTGTGTGTGTGTGTGTGTTTGTGTGTGTGTGTCAAATCAGTAAAGCAGAGTGCTGTGATTCTTCCTGACAGTTCTGCAGTGCGACCAACTCCACTGCAGCAATACCAGACTTGTATGAGTGTGTGTGTGTGTGTGTGTGTGTGTGTGTGTGTGTGTGTGTGTGTGTGTGTGTGTGTGTGTGTGTGCCTCCATTCATGCTTGCAGTCTTAACAGTGATTATGAGGAAACCTCTTAACACCAGTCTTGGTTTTTAAAGGGCTCACAGTGTGGGCTCACAGTCATGTCGGTCATTCAGAAACAGTTTTTCTGTGTTCTCGCTGCAGGACTCAAAAAGCTTTTTCACAATCAGCAGCCACCATCAGATTTCAGAGTGTAGATGCACACTGAGGTGGTGTGGCAGGCTTTAACTGTGGCTTGGCTCCATCCTCACAGCAGGAGGTTACCACACTGACCCCTGATCTCCCATCACTGCCCTGCTCTTATCCAAACTGTGCTGACATTAGGGCTGCAACTATTATCAATTTATTTGCTGATTATTTTATGATTTAATCATTTGTGCAATAAAATGTCAGAAAGTTGTGAAGAAAAAGGGAAATTAATTTATTTTAATCAGAATTTATCTACTACTTCTGTAGTATCACTTGTTGGTCTATGCAGGGAGAAACGATTGCTTGTGCACCATTACCCTATCCCTAATAGAAGAAATGTTGTCCACAAATTTGGTGTGTCACTGAAAGTCCCAGTAACCCGCCGTGCCCGATTGGATGTAGAAGAAATGCCATGACACTCATCAGCCAAGTTGCATGCACTGAGAACACTTACTTCCTTCCTGAAAACAAAGCCAAAACATCAGCAGCTACAAAATCGAACTCGTAAGACTGTACATCCTGTAAAACTATCTCTGTGAGTAGCAGACATAATGTTGATTTACAACACTCACTCTCAACTTCACATTGTAGTGCAAATCTATTTTATTCGATTTTATTCTATTTTTTTTTTTTGCCCTCCAGTGCTGGCAGCTTGTGCCCCATCTGAGTTTGAAAAAAAAAAAAAGCAGGCTGCAGATTTAACCCGAGGGCAGTGTAAGAGAATGCATGCAGTAATGTGACCTGACGGCTGGCCTTGTCTAGGCAGTGCTGTGTTGGATGGACTGTGTGTGTGTGTGTGTGTGTGTGTGTGTGTGTGTGTGTGTGTGTGTGTGTGAGCTGGTTACCAGACTGGGCAGTGTGTTCTTGCAGCTCAGCAGCAAGGCACTGACTCTGGCCCGGGTTGACAGTTTGATTCCCCACTGGACTCTGTCAGTACTTATTTTGTAAAACTTTGCAGAATTGAAGATGCACTGTGGAGTTAATGTTTTATTAAAATGTCAGTCTGTCTCTTTATGTCTGCGGCCTTCAGCTGCCGTAGACTAAACTGTCTGCTCTCAAGAGACAAGCTGTTCTAAATAGGTGCAGACACACACACATGTCGACCTTCATTGGCTAAATAAATTCCCTAGACCCCAACCCAACCTAGATCTAGTTACAATCTTAACTTTAATACCAGGTCCTCACCTTCAAACAGTCCTTTGAAGTAGCGAGGACCGCACAAAATGTCCTCACTTGGCATTGGTCCTCACAAAGATAGCAACACAAGCACACACACACACACACACACACACACACACACACACACACACACACACACACACACACACACACAGAATTCATATCCTCCAGGCTCAAATGAACTCATATTTCCCAGTTATGTGATGTTCAGCGAACAGTCCCAGTACGAGCACCAGACTACAGAGTGGCTAGTTTGAACTTGCGCTTCAGGTTGCCGTATTGATTTTTAAAAATACATTTATTGGTTTTTATGACAAGAAAGGATTAAAGGATTCTTAGAGTTGGATGAGATTCACGTTACTTTGATCTTTACTGTGGATAATTGTTGCTGTGAAGAACTTTACTCTGGTTACAGGCTCCTTCATCATGTGTGCACCCCATGAAACGAACTGATTCAGAGACACAGTGACTTTACTGGCATTTACTTGCAATGGCATAAGAGTTTTTAAAAGGGCAAACTTGATTTTGGTTGGCGTGCACTGCCAGCCTTTTGTAAAGGTTTGCTTCCTTTTCCTGTGCTCTACTGTTTTTTATGCCCATTTATTTATTTTTTTTCTCATTGTCAGTTAATCAGCTGGTATCAATTGATAATTTTGTCTATAAAACACTGGAGAAGAGTGAAAAATTCTCATCACAATTTCCCAAAGGTGATGTCATTAAAATATAATGTTAAAACAAAGAAATTATGAAATTCTCACATTTGAGAATCTGGCCTTTGCTTTCTTAACATTCTCAGTTCAGTTCAACTTTTTATTTAACTTTTATTGATTTTTTAAAACATTGATGAATATTAGGGGCAAAGTCAATCATTTACAATAAAAGCTAAAGGTTTAAGGTCTTTAATGATTTTATTTCATGTTTCTATCTGCTTCAGAAGCTGAGGAATAAAGGTTTTAGTGACAGCGTTGTATCAGGTGAATCTTTACCTCTAGCTAGCGGTGATACTGACTCACCGATCAGCCGGCTAGCCAAGGCTAGCTGGTTAGCAGGTTGAAATCAGTGTCTGAATCTTCTGAGTCATTGTTTTTATTTTCACTTCAGTATGGCTCCCTTCGCTCAGGTCATTAGCCCTTCTCCAAACCGTGACTTTAAAAACGTTTTTGTGACTAAAACCGCTGAAAAAACAAACGAAATACATTTCCCACAAGGGATTTCACCTTCTTGTTACAAATTTCAGCAAATCACAAAGGATTTCATTGGTCACATGTCTTAAAAATGACGTAATCTTATACTAAGCGTGTACGTCTCATCCTGTTTTAAAGGGGAAAACACATAGACGTCGCATCCAGTGAGAGTGATTGAGAAATGCATTAGCAGTGTTGTAACAATGCCTTTATTGTTTCAATTAAATGTTTCCCAGTTTGCCAATTATTCAGATTATTTCTTGTGGAAACTATAATCATGACATTATACACACTATTAACAGGGCTGCCCTCTTAAATCAGATTTCCAAGCCTCATTATGAGAGAAATAATGCAGAGGTAAAGCTATTGTTTTCAGTCTGGGATTTTAAAGCCTCTGTTTTGGCAGGCTGCGTCGTTTCATAACGCTCTTTAATGCGTCCTGTTTGGCAACGCAGGAGTCATCAATCTGCTGAGGAGGAGAGCCACAGCTCCAGCATTACAAAGCCTCAACAAACATATTACAAACATGTTAGTATTCACCAGGAGGAGATGACTTCAGACGTAAAAGTACACTTCACAAGTCGAAGTCAGATACATAATACTGCAAGTCATGTGTAAAGATATTCTTTTTTTAAATGACCCAAATCTTTGATATTTCCCATCACAACATGTGAAACTCAAATCTGTAGATATGTAACATGATGTAAACAGATTAGAGCTGCAATAATTAGTCACTTAATTCTTTAGTTGATCGACAGAAAATGAATTGAGTCACTGATAAATCTTTGGGGCTAAAATGCTGAGTTTCCAGGTTTATTTTCATCATTGTAAATCTAACTTATCCTGTCTTTAAGTTTTCGACTGTTGGCCAGAGAAAACAAGACAAGTCCCTGGACTACACCCAACGATTGATCAGTTAAATAAAATGCTTGCTTAATAAAGAAAATTAAAAAACGGATTCGCCAAGATTAAAAGACCAAATGCAAAACTTAGAGATATTGGGGAAACTTTGAGTCAGTACCTAAACTTATGGTATTTATAGCACTGATAGAGTGTGACTGACCCACAAAGACAATCGGCACATCAATCCCTCCAGAGTTTTTAACCACGAGCTGTTTTGAAACAGCGCTATTAGCTAATTTGCCCTGTTACTGTCCTGTGAAGTAATCGGTTGCAACACAGCGGGATGAGGAACTGTTTTAAATGACACTTCAGTTCTTAATTCCTGGAATGAGATGGAAGAGTGAAGTTGTGTTTCACAACCGATGGAAAGATGCTAAAAGTGCAACAGATCATAAAGAGAGCAGTTTTTTTTTTTTTTTTTCACTTGTTTGCAACTAAACATTCGGTTGCTATGGCAACTCCTGGCGACTGGAACAGCTTCACAGAGGGACTGGTTCTGACAGTAAAAGTCCCGTCCATTTTTCCAATACAACAATGGTACGTCACACACAGATGGTTGAACCTCAGCGGCTTGGATCGGCATCAAGATCGTCAGTAGAAAAAATCAACAACTGTGTTAAAAAAAATATCTGGTTTTCAGATTAAAAGTCAAAGGATGTGTACATAAAAGGTTCTGCGGAGAACAAACCATTTTTGGGTCGATTGTGGTTGAATTCAGCAGCTATTCTTCCACGTTTTGTGCACAATGGCAACGGCAAAGTGTTTTGAATTTGCTTCCATTCTGAAATCTGCCTCTGACTGTCGTCTTCTCCATGGCAACGGCCATGTCGAAATGATGAATAAAACCTGATTTCTCTGAAACAAACCTGAAATAATTGAACCTGGTTGCCAGAATATAAATCTGTACGATAGCTACGTTTAGCCAGGAGAGTTCTGTGTTTCTATTTTGAGTCACACGAAGGATATTTGCAGAAAGTAAAAATGTAAATGGAAACACAGAATGGAGAAAAACACCCCACCGTGCAACTCATTGTTAAATTTTGTGACCAAACAAATATTGACAAGCACCTTGTATCATCCCTATAAATGTCCTCGTGGGCCCATTATCTGTAGATACTCCATTTCTTACAGGTATTTTATGACTGTTTTTAGATTTGACACCTCGTGCCACATAGATAAGGTTAGGTCAGGTTACTTTAATTTGTACCCGTAGGTACACAGAGAATTCCTGCTCTTTAAAGATGGATTTCCAAACCGTGACGCCAGAGAGAAAGATAAAATCTAATTCAACAAAAGCACGGGGGGGATAAGATCATCATGACACATACATCATCACACACAGCTTCACGATCTGCCTCAGAGTTCAGTTTGGTGTCAATAATTGTCCCGAGGTATTTGTAAGATTGTACACATCCCGCTGTCTGACCTGTTTAATGGATGTGATTTCGTGTATGTTGGCACGTCTTCTGAGATGGAGGCGTTGTCGTCCTGTTGTCTCTTGTTTCTCAGGTTTGATCTTTAATGTGTCTCCTGTCGTTAGGGACCAAGATGTCTTAAATTTAACTTGGTGAAACCTGCGGAAACCCTGTTGAAGGCAGGTCAGCCTTGGACCTTTTTGCCCTTGAATAGTTTGTAGACATGAGCTGCATCAGGCTTTAGTCACATACCTGTGAGTCAGGTAAATTCATTGTCGATTGTGACCTTTTCATGAGATTTAATGACAATAAGAAACTTTGTATTCTAAAATAGGACTGAACGCCGCCGTCAGCTGCCCGGCTTCCAGGTGTCGGCCCGTCACTGGGCGGTTGCTGGTTTGATTCCCCACACTGTGGAAGGTCAACAAGTAGCAGTGACGTACTGATGTACTCATGAGCAGCACGGGCGCAGAGCAGATAACTGTGTGTGTGTTTGTCCCAACAACAGTGTTTTTGTTGTTTCAGCCATCAGCTACTGATCATATGAGAGCTGCTAATGATCTTATGCAAGCAGGGATTGGAGTGCGGTGTGTGTGTGTGTGTGTGTGTGTGTGTGTGTGTGTGTGTGTGTGTGTGTGTGTGTGTGTGTGTGTGTGTGTTTCTCCTGCGCATGTGATGTGTTGACATTTTTGTATATTTGTACTGTATGGTTATTATGTGGAAGGAGGACGGACACACACACACACACACGTCCATGTGACAGATGAAAACATGTTCGCTTCAACTTCCACTCACACACACACACACACACACACATTTAACTTTGACACACACACTTTCTTCACTCGCTGCACTTGTGTATGAATTCTTAAAAAAGGTCAGACATAATTACATCACGACCAAGTTTTGACATGATCAGCTGCTGTGATTTAGATCAAGGAGAATAAAAAGGGAGACCAGTGGGTCGAGAGAGGCAGAAACACATTGGGAAAGAGAGAGAGAGAGAGAGGCTACAGCAGTGTATTTAAATGTTGTGGCCTGTCAGTTATTTTTAGGTCACACACATCCAGCCTGCTCAGCATGAGAGGAACACACACACACACACACACACACTGGTGCCACCTGCTGACTGTACATTTGGTGTGTGTGTGTGTGTGTGTGTAGACAGCTGCCAGGTGTTTGTGTGTGTGTGTGTTTGGAGTTGCTGGAAGATGTAGGTTATCACGTTTGATGGCGCTAGGCTAACTGTTTTCTCTCACCTCTGTGCTGCTCGCAGAAAGATAGAACTGATCTTCTCGTTCCGCAAAATAATTTTAAAATTGTCGTCTGCACCTTCAGTCTCTGAATATTCAGACTCCAGCCTTTAAAACACCAACTGTCAGAATCTCAGTGTGGTTTTCATGTAGTGCTGTCAGCAGGAAGGAAGACCGTGTGTCTGCTTTTCTACCCGTCCAGAGGAAATATGATCATGTGTAATAATAAATGCTGTGCTCTGTGTGTGTGTGTGTGTGTGTGTGTCTCTGCAGGGTGATTGACTTCATCCACTCTGTGCTGTGTTGGAGCTGGACTGAGCCGTGTCAGCAGACCAAAGGTAAACAGCATTATCCTGCTCTTTATCATTTCATATCACGCCGTCACATGTGGAAAGTTCATGTGGGCTGTGAGGGCTCTTTCACAGAAAAAGTCAAGTTTGAACATCTTACCCTTCAGCAGATTGTATGTTTACCCGTGTAGTGTCATGTGATCGCACTTGTGTCTTTGAGATTGTGGTGCAACTTGGAATTTCACAGCTTGGCTCCTTTCGCCGAGCGATGCCAACAGGCTGGTATCCCGTCCTGTGGATGAGTGCGCTTGTACGTGGGATGTTGCTCCACTTGTTCCTGGTGCCTCTGCTGCTTTGTTTGGGTGTCAAGCTAACGGGCGACTCCCCTTGAAGGTGTGTGTCGTTGCAGAGTCGGACCAGCTTCTTTTATACAACATCGGCAAATAATTTTGGTGTGGAGGCCAAAATACGTCTTTTATCAACTTAGTTTACTGATCAGGTCAGTAGGGAGGTTATAGGTTAAGATGATACTCGCTGGGTTTCCTTTGCAGTTTTGCACAAAATAGAACAAACCCACAAGTTATGTGAATAAAACTGGATTTCTCCTCTTGTGACATTGTTCCACTTAAACCTGACAATGGATTTCCTGCCTCTAAGGTGGAACTGATACAGCTGGCGCCAATATTCGAATCCTTGTGTTTACCTAAAAAAAAACATCTCATTTGAGCGTATTCATTTTTTTTTTTTTGTTTGGGCTCCAGTGATTCAGCCTACAATTATTGTTCCAGCAGTTTGGTGACAGCCGTTTCCTCTTTCAACATGACTGTGCTCCAGTGCATGAAGCCAGATCCATAAAGAGATGGATTACCCAATTTGGTGTGGAAGAAGCCAACTGGCCTGCACAGAGCCCTGATGTCAGCCCCACCTGACACCTCAGGGACAGGTCTTATCGCCCAGCATCCATGGCTCAGTGGCTGAATGGGATCGAATCTCTGCAGCCAGGTTCAGAAAAGTTATTGAAAACCTTCCCAGAGGAGTGGAGGCTGTTACAGCAGCAGATTAATGCAGACGGATTTGGAAATAAATGTTCAACAGTGAAGTGAAGTATTGGTATAATGCTCACATGTCCACATACTTTTGGCCACATAGTGTATTTGGTAATATTTCCACCATACCTGCCAAACTGCCTTTAACAGAATTTATTATGTCGTTACGACTGCTGCTTTGACTAATACCACCACTATTCCTGCTCCTTGTACTTGCAGACCTCCTTTTCCTGTTTCTGTTCTTGGCTGTAATGTTATTTAAACTGATCTTTGGCATCTGGAAAAGTTACAGCTGACATCTGGCTCAGACATATTGTGTAAGATTTGTTATTATCCCCACCGTGTTCATAGCTGAGGCATACCCCAAAGTACTGCGTACTATATTTTTCTGTTAACATGCTGTATGCCACTTATTCTGTTCCAGTCCGTAAATGTCAAACCAGTTGTGTAAGAAAAAAATCGAGCCAGCGCTCCACTGACGGTTAGAAAGGTACGTAGAGGTTTCCAAAATAAATGTTCTTGTAGTGACTCCACAGTCGGCCATGTTTACCCACAAGGCCCTCCACATTCATCAGATATCACAGACGGTTTAATCACTAGGAGCCTCTTATGGGCTTATGTATTCTTTATGCTCGTGTTCCGTCCCCGTTGAGCTCTGTGGAAAACTTAATGTCTCTGTGGCGAGAGGCTCCGACGCCGAGCCAACTCCTGAGTGCCAGTGTTATAAATCTGAGGCCAGTGCAAACTAATTTCTGGAGACTTAAGACAGAAGTCATGTCATTTTACGTAACAGCCTGCAGAGGCTTGGGATGAATAGTGGAAAGTGACACGATACCTTTGGCGTGCTGGAATTTAATTTCTTTTTTTTCCTAAAAGTGAAGTTGCTTTGCTTTCTGCTGAAACCAAGAACATCTTACCATTAACGTGTGTGTGTGTGTGTGTGTGTGTGTGTGTGGGGGACGCTGCCCTGTTATCATTCAGCACACACACACAGCTGCATGTGCAGTGCTGATGCTCATATCAAAGGGATGTGTGTGTGTGTATATACATATAAATACACACACTATAAATACACACAGTGTGTGGTTGTGGGCAGTTGTGAAGGAGTGGCTCGTGTTTCGATGTTTATTATAAGGAGCTGTATGGGGTTTGGCAACATATAGGAAAAATATATAGAGTGATGTCTAATCATGGGAGAATTGAATGTGACTGAAGCTGAGGGTCTCACTGCACATGTCAATATATTTCTTCTTATAATATGTGTTTTTTTTTTAATAACTATACACATTTTAGCCGTGTTATAGTAGCGAAGTATTTCCAGAGATGTCGGTGTCGCTCCAGAGTCAAGTACCTCAAAAACTTAGAGGCTATTTGTGCGTGGTTTCTTGCCGGGAGACAAGTGGTGGTGATTGTGGCTTGACAAGAGCTTCGGCCATTGTTGCGTTTTCATGACAAGAGGTTGTAATACGTCCTCTGAGCAGCGCTACGTCTTCAGGATAGATTTGACGCTACAGTTAGTTGCTATGGGAAAGTGATGAGACAGGCTGGGGCTAGCTGGTTAGCGTGCTAACTTCCATAGAAGAAAAGATTTGACTGAGACGAGAGTTAACAATGGCGTTGCTTTCCACCATGAAGTTTGATGCATTTTTCATCTAATGCCAAAATAATTTAACTTACACGAAGCTTTGAATGTATTTTGGTCCCTTATTTTTTTCTACATTTCCTCTAGCACTGCTCCAGGAAGCAGCACAGCAAGTTTATCCACATGTCCTCCCAAAATAGGCGTGTGCTAGAAACATAGTGATGCCGCGACTTCCTGCGAGGCTTGTTGGTAAACTGCTGTAGCTGTCGAGCTAACCGCTAACATGCTTGCAAACCTGTTACAAGCTAACGCCAAGCCATCGGTTTGCTAGCTGCAAGTTTGTTAGCTGCGTTACAATACAGAAAAAGTACAAACAGTTCCTTCAAAAGACGTGTTTGTACCATTGACTTGAGTTTATACTTCGACAGAGGGTAAATAAAAGTGGCTTGTACAGCACAGCTAGCTTAGCTGCGGTAGCTTCCTCCGTTTTCTGCTCTCTCAAAGGTCGGCACTGTAAGAGCAGTTCGCCGTTCGTCAGTGATGCAAATTAACATGTAAAAGTTACACAAATGATTCACGTGGATTTCTTCAGCTATTGAGAGTAAATGCGCCGATCACAGCGATTCCATTTCCATTTTAAATTTTTGTGTTTCTGGACTTCTCTATAAATCTCTGAGAGATAAACCCTTGATGGTGCTGACGGCTTTTCCTTCCTCCCGGGGGCCACACTCAGGCTAGATTTAGCATTTCCACCCCCCAAGTGGCGGTTATGGCTCTGAGAATAGAAGCTGTGCCTCCACTTTCCAACCATCACGTAGACCTGGATGTCCAGCTCTGCCCCATCAGCACCTCAGCTTCCAGGCTGCATGTGAATGGGGGGTGATGTTTCGGGTCATGGGGGGTAAATTGGCAGCAAGAGTGAGTCTGTCTCCATCCCTTTGAATACATCCATGGTAAATCCATTCAGTTACAGTGGAGTCAACTTCCTGCTGCCTCTTGTTTGTTTCTTTTGGAGCAAAAATAGAACTCATTTGTTCTGTCCCTAAATCTGAAACACACCACTATGTGTGTGTGTTTGACTGTGTGTGTGTGTGTGTGTGACCGTGTGTGTGTGTGTTACCGTGTGACCGTGTGTGTCAGTATCACGTTACATGGCGGCAGCTGAGTACCCCTGGGATCTCCAGCCTTGGGGCTCAAGTACACTCGGACACAATGGGGTATATTTTGGCCACATCACATGCATTAGCACACACACTCCTGAGTGCATCTCTTTTCTCATAAAAGTACGCGTGTGCACGTGTGTGTGTGTGCGTGTGTGTGTGTGTGTGTGCGTGTGCATGTGAGTGCCCCAACCTTTGACCTTTTGTGCACAAAAGAACAAAATAGAGGTAGAAACGCGACCATTCAGTCAGAACAACAGTCATATGAAGTATTATGTAGCTGAGCAGAGCACCACAGAGTACACACTCTGCCTCCACCTCCCACTCGTTCTCTGTATTAATCTCCCTTCCTTGAATTGAGAGACAGAGGCAGATGTCGATACGAGGCGAGGAAGGGGGGAGGAAATGATGTAATCCCTCCTGCAGGTCTCGGGGGAAGTGATATCATTGTTGCTGGATCAGCAGGCGGCTCCTCGCTCGTCCTCTGCTTCCCCTGCCTCGCTCCATTCCTCTTCCTGCTCGATACAAGCTAAACACAAACTCAGTCATTAATTACCTTCAGAATAATTCAAATTGTATTTATGTGACAAATATAAATGACAGCGTCTGAGTAAAAAGTATAAAAACAGCACATTTTACATTAATACTGACCTTTTTGTCTAGATGAATGATTATTTATAGATGCGTCCTTTGGGGTTCAAGAATGGGTTCAGTTTTTCGAGGTTGTCTTTAAACAATAGTCAGGTGACCTTACGTGCTACGAAAGGGTTTTTTTTTCTTGCTGTAATGATTTTTTTCTCTTCGTACAGGCCAGTAGGAAAGTTTCCTAATGCTCCAGGAGTCTGAGTGAATCAAATCAAGAGAGCATTTTCCAAAGCTGCAGTGTTTTTTAGTGAGAAATTCCCTCTTGTTGTGTTGCTGTCCCTCTGCTGCAGCTCAGGAAGGAAGCACCGAGTCCCGAGGAAAAAAGGGGGAATTTCACCCGAAAAAGTTGTTTCGCTTTACATTAACATTCACTAAATGTTGTTTTAATACTTGAAACCTTGGAAACTTATCTGTTCACAAATTCAGCATCTGTAAAAGGGCAAGTAAAAGTCAGGATCACGGTCAAATTTTTTTTTTTGTTGCTTTGTTTATTCTTATCTTGAAAATTGTGCACCTGTCAGTGAACATAGTTTAATCCTGATACACACACACACACACACACACACACACACACACACACACAGACACACACACCCCCCCCGCTGGGTCTCTGCACACCTCCAGTGCTGGAGGATTGTATGTGAGCAGCTGCACACATGTGCGTCAGACACATGACCGCCTCTCTGGATGACATGCATTAGCATGAACTGAACTACGGTCACATCTGACTCTTGTATGTGACGGTCTGTGTCTGTGAAATTATTTATTACACCTAATTCTAGGGACGATGTTTACATCAATGGAAACAGGAAAACGACAGTCACATGAATAAAGAATAGGATAAGCCTCATGGCTAATGAATGAATGAGTGAGTGAATGAATTAATGTATTTTGGCTCATAATCAGCAGTTTGTGTACAATCAGCTGCATTCAGTTTCCATGGGTCAGCGGTGTAACACGCTTACTTTCTGAAGGTCGTCGGTTCGTTCCTGTGATTTTAAAGAGTTTCTTGTGTTGCATCAGTTCGGACCCGGAACATCCTGAAAGTCCACTCTGTGTTCTTCTAGAGCTGGACGTGAACCGAGCAGAGAGACTCCCATCATGCACCTCTCCTGTACGAAAGGGAGACCAGCGGGAATAAAAGAGTTTCACTGCAGAATCGCTGTCTGACTTGGCAGCAGTTCAGGCCTCACACACACACACACACACACACACACACACACACACACACACACACTAGCTAATTGATGTCACAGCGTGAATCCTCTTTGGCGAGACACCGACACACGAACTGGCACCGTGTGTGGTTTATTTGCAGCCTCTAGTTGAGCGTGAAAGATGACATTAGAACTTGGAGGCTGTGAGATAAAACACGTCGTAGTGAAATCGTTAATTCCATTGACTTTGTTTGCTCTCTGATGTCGGCTGTAATTTAATTCATTGTGAGCGAGGGAAGGTTTGGCAAGAGAACTGATGCAAAAAGAGACGCACAAAAAAATAGGTTTATAAAAATAGAGGAAACAAAATAACAAAACACACATTTAGGTCTGGTTATGAGACACAACTGAGCTTTTGATGCTATTGTTCAGACAAACAATACGGTGATGGTGAACAGAGCAGTTACAGGCAAATATTTTCTTTCTCATTTTAGTTTGGCAAAGTCTTTGTATGGTCAGTCCTTTAGTGTGTGTGTGTGTGTGTGTGTGAGAAACATCTCGATTTACTGTCTGGATTCACTCTGCTTCTTTTTTCTGTGGGTCTGATTTATAGCTGCGCTTTACAAAAACCCAACAGGCCTAAAAATACTGTGTGTGTGTGTGTGTGTGTGTGTGTGTGTGTCCTGATATAGAGCCGTGGGAACAGGCCGCACTGAACGCACTCGGAGGGACTTTAAAGCGTTTTGTGTTGTTGTTGACGTTGCAGCAGCGGACCAGTTCAGGCTCCGTGTTGCGCTGTGGGAAACTGGGAGCTGCCCAGTACAGATGCAGTGTGTTGCTCAAGGGCACTGAAGCAACAGATGTTGATGGAGTCGAGAGGGAGGAGGAAGAGCCGAGAACAGTGCAGCTTTCTTTTAAATCTGTTTTTCTGAACTCCTCTCCTGTTGTCTTCT
Source organism: Seriola aureovittata (assembly GCF_021018895.1). NCBI lineage: Eukaryota > Metazoa > Chordata > Actinopteri > Carangiformes > Carangidae > Seriola > Seriola aureovittata. Next base: position 3,862,684 of record NC_079374.1, on the reverse strand, counting down.
TTCCTCTCTTATTTTCTTTTCTCCCATTTCGTCTCCTTTCCTCTTGTCACCTTTTCTCTTGTCTCCTTTCCTCTCAACTTGTTTACTCTCTCCTTCTCTTCTCTCCTTTCCTCACGCCTCCTCTTGGAACCTTTTTTACTCTCCTCTCCTCTGGCCTCGTTTCCTCTCTTCTTGTCTTCATTAACTGCCCCTCTTGTCTCCTCCCCTCTCGACTTGTTTGCTCTTCGTTTGTTTTCTCTCCGCTGGTTGTCTCCTTTCCACATATTTCCCCTTGTCCACTTTTTGGTCTCCTCCTTTTTATCCTTGTCTCCTCCTTTCTATTATCCTCTCCTCCTCTCCTCTCCACTTGTCTCCTCTTCTCCCCCTCTCTTAGAGTTTTATGTCCCAGGTTGACACAGGGACCCTGATGTTACTCTGTACATGGATCATTCAGTCCTGACGCCTCTCTGCCAAGCAGCAGCTGCCTTAACCTCCATATTTAACTCCTTGTGAGGGGTCAGAGGTCAGGGTTTGGAGGTTTAGGCCACTTCCTGTCTGTGAAACCTCTCGGTGTTTAACAGGTGGTTGCGTCATTTCATTTCTACATGGCTGTGGAAGCGTGTCTGTGAGGGCTCCGTCGCTGCTGCAGGAAATCAAGAAAGTGCAGTAATAAATTCTGTGTTTTTTATTGTCTCACTCCTGTTGATTAAAATAGAGGAGCGATGAAGTGAAGGAGAGGAGGGAGTAGGAGTGAAGAGAGCAAGGAATGGAGGAATTAAATGAAGGAAAGGAGGAAGGGCAGCCGAGAGAAAGAGGTGGAAAAAACGGTAATAGACGGGGGGGGGGGCATTAAGGGAGAAGCGGGAGGAATGAAGGATGGGAGTATGATTGCATGGTTTCAGTCTGACAGACAGGAGGAGTGTGGCTCCAGCAGCAAAGTAATTACTGTTTACTTTGGATACACACACGCACAGCACTAACAGCCCGTCACTATGACCTGCTGTCTCAGCGCTGACTCTTTCTGGTGCTGCGTTCAATGGCACTCTGACAATCTGCAGCAACCAGTATAATGGAGATGATGAAATTCATGTGATCCTTATTTGGTTTTTCTCTCTGGGTTTGATTTCATGGGAGTTATTCCAGTGGAGCAGACACCAGCGTGACATCAAGTCCCTGCTTTCCACTGCATCATATGGAGCCATTAATATTATATAAACTTATATGTTTGTCATATTAAAAAAATGTTCAACATGACAGTTTCCTTTCCTGAAAAATGGCAGGTTTGATCAGTTTATGTGGTCGGAGGCAGATATGCACGGTCTAGTTTTTTAAGGGTGAAGCACCCATGTGTTCTCTGAGATGAAGCCTCGTCCAAGGACTGAGCTCAGTTCAGATACAACAGGAAGTGAATCTTCTTCTCATTTAAATTGCTGTAGGAGCCTGGGCCTGCGAAGAAAAACGGTTCATTTGTTGGCCGGCGTCTAACCTTCGCCGCGTGGAAACAGCAGATTGTTGTACGAGAGCGCAGCTGTGAGAGTTTTCACAACGCTCCTCTAGTCCCTCAGCGGTCCCCAAACCACACACACACACACACACACACACTTGCCCTATCCTCCAGTCTAAATGACAGACCTTCTTAACCACAGGGATCTAATTGTAGCACCACTCCTCAGTGTGTGTGTGTGTGTGTGTGTGTGTGTGTGTGTGTGTGTGTGTGTGTGTGTGTGTGTGTGTGTGCGCGGTGTGTTTTTCAAAGTGTTTGTATTTGGGTGTGTGACTTTCTGCTCTCTAATCTTGTGTGTGTGTGTGTGTGTGTGTGTGTGTGTGTGTGTGTGTTGGCTAACTGTCTCTGCCCAGAGAGGGACACGGGGGGCGACAACATAGCAGCTACCCAGGAATAACAAACCGTGCCCTGGGCGATACTCTGGGGTCGCCTTGGTGGAGATGTGGAGGACAGGATGGTGAAGGTAGAATAGAGGATGAGGAACTAGAGAGGATGAGAGGGAGGTGAGAAGGAGCCAGGAGGATCCATGGAGCAGGTGGGTGGAGGTGTCAGCAGGTAAAGCGAGGTAGACTAGACACCAGTTCAGAAACATTCTCCGGCTCCTGAGGCGTTCGCAGGCCAGCTCTGGGTCTCCTCTGGGTTTCCTCTGGGTTTCCTCTGGGTCTCCTCTGGGTCTCCTCTGGGTCTCCTCTGGGTCTCCTCTGGGTCTCCTCTGGGTTTCCTCTGGGTCTCCTCTGGGTCTCCTCTGGGTTTCCTCTGGGTCTCCTCTGGGTCTCCTCTGGGTCTCCTCTGGGTTTCCCCTGGGTCTCCTCTGGGTCTCCTCTGGGTCTCCTCTGGGTTTCCTCTGGGTCTCCTCTGGGTCTCCTCTGGGTTTCCTCTGGGTCTCCTCCCAGGTGGACATACCTGGTGGACATACCTGGAAAACCTCCAATGGGAGGCATCCAGGGGGAATCCTGATCAGGTGCTCGAACCACCACAACTGGCTCCGCAGCAGCTGTCCCCCGTCTCGAAGGGTTAACTCAACCAGCTTATGGAGGAAACTCATTTCGGTCGCTTGTATTTGTGATTTCATTCCTTCGGTCGTTAACCCAAAGGTCATGACCAGTGTGTGCAGTGAATCTTGGGATAGATCGGGCCGCCTGGGAAAAGAGGAAAGCATTTTTTCGGCAGCATTTGATGGAGCCCTCACAGTAGGACAGTCTTGTCGCACTGCTGTGATGTAATCTGTCTTCAAATGCAACCTGTGACGGACGTGGCTCCTGAATGAAGACACAGCTGCAATGTCTCAGCTGGAACATCTGGCCATTTCAAAAAAAGTAGGAAGAGCAAGTGGGTTTGGTACATTATTTTTATTGCTCTGAAATCTAACTTTTGTTTTTACGAGGAAGAATTTACTTGTCCTTTTTTAAAAGTTACATGGTCTCGCTTTAATACACAATAGATCATTTTGTTTTATCAAGTCAATAAATCACTTGAAATCAGATTTCATCATGTATAGGGTGAAAAACCTTAACACTACTGGTTGTCAACACAGAGAAGAATCCAGCAGCTGCTCTGTGTCTTCGCGTGTGTGTGTGTGTGTGTGTGTGTGTGTGTGTGTGTGTGTGGTGTGTGTGTGTGTTTCCGCAGAATAGTTATTTGCGTCATTAATCACAATAACACTCCCTCCAAAAGTGTGTTGACGTGTTTTCAGGGTGGTTAATACCCACACACGCTGCCTTAATCTCTCATAACCTCTCCCCTGATTTCTCCCTGGAATTCTTCTTGTATTTGTTTGTTATAAATCAAGTTTATGATTATTATTATCATTATTATTATTATTATTTTTAGACTGTGGAAGAGACCACTTTTGTCTTCCTGTAAACAGGAAGAGAGAAGGGTTGAGACGTCAAATCAATTTCTTCTTAACCCTGTTAACATCAGGACTGTCGTGTTTTATTGTAAATATGTTCAAGATTATTTTTGTTCAGTACAAAGCTGACATGTCTTTAGTGCAGAAGGAGACAAGACAAAAGGTCAAAGAAGAAGACAGTCTGGTGGCTGCAGTGTTAACGGCCGTAGTGGACATAGAAGTTTATCACCTGGGGGCATTAAGTTGCTGTAAAAATGTCATGTTTTGATTTTGGTATTTGTTGTTAAAGGTCTCATATAGTCTAAAGGTCTGTGTCCATGTGTAGTGTGATTATAGATCAGCTCTAGCTTCTATATTAATACTGTGAAAGTATCAAAGCCTCAGTCCACAGAGAAATGCACACAGCCTGTATTCAGAAACTGAGCCTTAAAACCAGCCGTCAGGACTTCTGGAACTTTGTGATGTCACAACAAAGCAGTCACCAAGCCCCGCCCACCTGGACCCACCATCCAAACCTTGCAGGATTCAGAAGAGAGGCTCAGAGCCTCCTCTCTTCTGATTGGTTCACCAACCTGTTGTTGCTAGAGCTCCAGAGAGAAGCCTGAGAGAGGAGATGTAAAACTTAAAACCACAAATATATCTTCTCATGGATCAACACTCAGAATAAAACACAGAAGAAGAAGAAAATATGGGACCTTTAAGATTAGCGAGTAACATGCTAATAGTAGAGGAAAGGTCGAGATCATTTGTAACCATTAACTAGTGGATTATGAATATTGATAACATTAAACTCTGGTATCTGAGGAGCAGTTTTCAATTTTTTTGTTTTTACTATGGAACAAAGTGTTTCTTGGCAGAACAGACTGACAGAACATTTGACCAAACTTCTTTGACATGGGAGACAAAAATGTCTCTGCTCAGCTCTTATTCGTGTCCCTGTCTCTTCTGAAAAGCTTCTAAAAAGCACTTCAAACGCCTTCATTAAGACAAGTCGCATGTTTTAACAGGAGGGCATGGCATATTTTGAGGAATCTGTATCCTGTTTGTTTTATTGAATACAGCTGGACTTTGTCTCTTTAAAAGTTCATTTGCTCGAGTTGTTTTCTGATTCAGTTCATTTATATTTTCACCAGCTGTGTTCTGTCACAAACAGGCTTTTAATTGTCATCTTTGATTTTTTGATTTTTTATTACAGCTTTTTAAATTTGTCTTCATCTAAGTGCGAACAAGCTTTAGAAAGGGTTCAAGAATCCTTTTTATGTGGATTTCCAAAACCTGTGGTCAAATGTTTTTGGGATTATTTTGTCCCACAGTTCGGTTGTGACCATTGACCTGCTTATTTTGGTTGCTTGCAATAATGGTGATCTAAGAGTTGATGTTTCCGCTGCTGTTTACTTAGAGAGAAATGCATGAAATCAGAATGTAATATGAAGTGCAGTACAGCCTGTTGGCCACTAGATGGAGCTGAGAGATCAAACTCTCTCTTGCAGCTGCAGGAGAATTAACCAGTGTCTCCTTCTCCTTCTCTTTCTTTTTCTTCTCCTCTTTTCTCTTCTTCGCTTTTCTTGCTTCCTCTTCTCCTCAGATGGACCATGTGTCAGACGAGGAGGTGGAGGTCAGGGAGGAAGAGGAGGAGGAAGAGGAGGACAGTGATAAGGAGGACCAGGACCTGGATAAGATGTTTGGAGCCTGGCTGGGAGAGCTGGACAAACTCACACAGGTACACACACACACACACACACACACATACACACACACACACACACACACACACACACACACACACACACACACACACACACACAGAAATAGATCCTACATATAGTCATATATTGTTATATATTGTTATGAAAACTTATTTTAGCTTTTTATCATTAGTATGGTTAAAAGATTTTAAAGCTCCTCCAGTGTAAAGGTCTGTGTCCATGTGTAGATTGATTATAGATCAGCTCTAGCTTCTATATTAATACTGTGAAAGTATCAAAGCCTCAGTCCACAGAGAAATGCACACGGCCTGTATTCAGAAACTGAGCCTTAAAACCAGCCGTCAGGACTTCTGGAACTTTGTGATGTCACAACAAATAGGAATTAACACTTCAAATAAAACACAGAAGAAGAAAATATGGAGCTTTAAGGTTTGCACCATGAGTGGCCATATTGTTTAGTTCTGAAATGATTAGCAAAAGTGCTGAACATTATGTGGTTACAGCTGGTTTTGTCTGTTTGAGATAATTGCCAATTTGATGTATTTAGGTTTTAGACTTTAGAAGAAGCGATTTTGGTCTCAGGGAAACTGTGACTCACTTTTGTTTTTGTGCCATTTTTCACCATTTAATAAACTAACTGTTTGCTTGATTGTAAAATGAATAAACAGATTTATTGGCAATGGAAGTTTTAGTTAGTGGGACACCTTATTTTGTTACCTAGATTTAAAGGTACAGTATGAGACTCAGCTTGTCAGACTGAGTTAAACTGTAGTAAAGAGTAAAAAAAAATGGTTTTCATTCATACATTCACACACAAACTGATACCTTCTTTTTCTTTTTCTCTCGATCCGTCCAGAGTCTGGATGACGGCCGCCCGGAGCGGCCTCCTCAGCAGAAAGCTCCCCTCAGACAGGAGACCAACATGGCCAACTTAACCTACAGATTCTCCATCTACAACATCAATGGTCAGACACACACACACACACATATATATATATATATATATATATATATATATATATATATATACACACAACACACACACTTTAATTTTCTTTAATTCCTCATTGTGATTTGATCAGTTTGTCTCATATCCTGACATCCGTCTGTCTGCAGAGGCGTTGAATCAGGGCGAGAACGTGGATCTGGACGCTCTCATGGCTGATCTCTGCTCCATCGAACAGGAACTCAGCACCATCAACACAAAACCCAACAGCGCCGGCAGCCTGGCTCGCCTGGGGCTGACCGACACCAAGGTACACGCACGCCCACGTACCTGTGGTTGTCGTGTTTATTAAAATCTAGTCATTTTAAGGTTTTAATACTGAGTCTCTTCGTCTGCAGGTCCGTCAGAAGCCTCCAGCAGGGCGCAGTGGCAGGCAGCAGCCAGCAGGGAGCAGCAGCGCCGGAGGTGGTGGCGGTGGCAGCAGTAGCGGTGTCAGCGGTGGGGGCGGCAGCAGCGGGGCGAGCAGCAGCAGCAGCAGCACCAGGGCGTCGCCGGCCGGCACGATCAGAGCTCCCACCGGGCATCATGGGAGACCGGCGCTGGCTTCTAACTTCAGTCTGGACGACATCACCGCCCAGCTGGAGAAGGTGTGTTTGTAATGATGCAGTGCATGAGAATAAAGAGTAAATATCAAGAAATTTGTTCATTCAATCAACTCATATTCACCAAAAACACATTTATTATAACGTAAACCAAAAATACAGCCACGTTCGGGTGTTTGTAAAACTGCGGGGATTGGTCTGATGGGTGTTTCACAACAAGAAGTCGAATTCTAAACTTTGAATTAAACTGTTTACCCAAACAGTTGCCTCATCAGGGTCACAGAAGTCTGGGGAAATTCAAGAATGAAAGGAACGCAGACACGGTGGGTTTTTCTTGATGCAGCAAACCAACAGAAATAGGTCAGAGTGAACTGGAGGCAAAGACGGAAACTTGTTTCTGTGGTCGAGCAGTAGATTTCCTCCAAACTGAACCTTTTTAGATACTGTGTTTGTTCCAGTTGTAAAAGGTTGGAAACCAGAACTTTAGTGGAGAAAACGATGCTCAGTGAAACACGTACATACACCGACTCTTTCAGGGTTCACTTGTGAAATTAACCCTCGGTGTCCCTCATATTCACACTAACATTCAGGTACTTTACACTATTTAAATGGACTGACCTGCAAACTGCCCTTAACCTAGAGTCTTACATTTCCCTCAGAGATTTATTATTTGATGCATATTCATACTGCCATCAATGTATGTGGTAAAATGTAAAAAATAAAGTTTGATCCCGCCCCATCTTATGTCATTTCTTCCCTTCTTCTTCTTCTTCTTGTTCTTCTTCAGGCGTCTCTCAGCATGGACGAGGCTGCTCGTCAGAGCTCCTCCCACTCCCTCAGCTCCGCCTCCACCTATACATCAGCCACGATGCGGCGGCCCGCATCCTCCCAGCGCCAGCACCGACGCACGGGATCGGTCGGCACGGTCAGCGACCACGAGGTAAACGGAGGTTTTAACTTATCAACTGTACATCATTGAATTGGGAGCTCTAGTATTTGGAGTTGTAAAGTCTCCACCTGACTTTTAGTTTCTCCAGGTCTGAGACCGACAGCCCTGCTCTGTTCTCTCTCTCTCTTTCAGGTGCGTTCAATCGTCCACTCCTCGCGCTCCTCCGTCACCTCGGCGTCCGGGGTTTCTGTTAACTCTGCTTCCTCCATGGATTCGTTGGACAGCGTCCTCCGCTCCAATGAGTCGGACGGTCAGCAGTCCACAGGTCAAGCTGAGGGCGCCAGTCAAGGTCATCACATCACAGAGGTACGTGAACAGAAAGAATGAGTGAAGGATTCGTATGTTTCACCTTGAGGTGGGCGTCTTCGGGGACGGGCTCCAGGCCGTTTCAGGGGAGGCTCAGTGAATGGTAGAGAAAAAATATTACAGGTGATCAGGTGAATTGGCCTAAATGTGTGTGATTCGGTTAAAGACATAGTTCAGAGTTGCAGTAGATTTGAGGAACTTTACTGTTTTTCCCAGAGTCAGAAAACTAATAAAAGCCTTAGGACAGACCTTTTTATATGGATTTATTTGGTCTCAAGTTATCACAAACAGCAGCTTGAGGCCGTCTAGGCTCAATTGTTGAATGTCTATGGAATCAAATAACACAATCATGATCCTATAGGCATCCAGGAACTGAGCGAAACAAAGCAAGTCAACAAAGGGGAGGCACCTTTTTCCAAGGTTTGTCAGAGGGGGAGTCCCACAGTCTCACACTTTGAAATCCCCGGTTTTAGACAATGTGGGGGGAAAGGGAATGAATAATAACTACAGCATCCGTCAGATTAATTGCTCTCCAAGGTGAAGATGCAACAAATTCATCATCATCCACATCCAGAGCTCTTTGTAAGACCGGCACCAGAGCGAGCGTCAACTGAAGAAAACATCTCCAACAATCAGAATCCGACACAAATCTGTTTCTGTATCTGAGGAAACCCGTGAACACACATTTGTTTCCTCACTCTCTGTGTGTGTCCTCTACTTTGAGTTTATTAGGAACACCCAGCTATAACTAATGCAGTCTAATGAAACAGTCCTGCAGTAAATCCTCCTGCATGAAGGTTATAATGTTCGGTTTGTGTTGAAATTGATTCAGAGAATTATTGATTCAACTTTACGGCCATTTTGGAGGCTGCAGTCTGTGGTGCTGTTGAACTGTATTGTATTATATTGAGAAGTGTTTGTCCGGCCCCGTTTCTATCACTGAGGGTAGATTAAAGAACAGAAACACCTCTCTGTATGATACAATACAATTCAACAGTGACACACGCCACATCCTGCAAAATGATCACAACACCTCGAGGAAACAGTGTCAATAAAAGATGAACATGGAAGTCTTCATACAGGGAAGATTTACTGCAGGACTGTTGGATTAGCTTTAGCTAGGTGTTCCTAATAAACTGGGAACTGGAGTGTAGCATCGACTGAAACACACAGGGGTTTAAAAGAAACCAGAACTAATGCTGTTAGCTGCAGCTCACTATCATGCTGCTGCAATTATCAAACGCACTAATGGTGGATGCCTCATTCAGATACATCAACATTAACTCGTTAGCTCGGCAGATGCTTCAACACCGCGTCTCCTGTACACAGAAATGAACCGAGGCCTCCATCACAGCAAGATACGTCACTGCTAATTACATTTCCGGGCTTTTAGCAGCAGGATGGTGATTTGACTGGATCCACCTCTCTAACACCTGTCTGTCCACCGGCTGGGATTACGCTGAGTCTGCGATCGTTTCAAGCAGATTAGGGAGAGATAATGTGCGTCAGACGATAATAGCATTTCAAATACAGGGAAATTTATCAGCCTACATTAACGTTTCAGACTCAAATGGGAGGAATGTAAAAGACCACGTGCTTTACATTACTGTACATGTCTTGTTGTTCAGTTTTGAACAGTTTTTAGATGGATGGATGTTTTTGTTTTTGCAGAAATCCATCACAATCCAAGTGATGCAGTGCTGTCATTTTCAAACCAATCTGCATTTCAGTTGAGATCAACACATGAAATAAAAGCAGGTCGTTCAGCAGGAATGAGGGGAAAACATAATTTACAGATTCACAACTCCAGTATTGTAAAATATCACCTGTTTTATCAGACGATTGCATTTCTAAAGAGAGATATCGTCTTTTTCTTTTGGCTTCAAGTCTGTTTTTCCTCGACTTTACTAACACTTGTGTTGTTTCCCAACAGTCCACCTTTCCTCGCTCTTGAGTTTTATTTTTTGTTTGTTTTACAGTGTAGGTTGTTCTAGGTTTCGCTGCAGCAGTGTTTTGTGTTGGCTGCTGGCTGTGTGGTGCTGACGGTTCCTGCTGCTTCGGGCTGCGTCCTCGCTTCTTTTATCGCCAACCCCGCTCAGTTTTTCTGTCCAAGATTAGACTGAGAAAGAAAAGCCACGGTCATAATCTTCCCTGAATCACCTACGTAGTCAGATGTGAACAAATATAACGCCAAAAAACAGCTCAGAGCGATTATAACGGTTGGTTTTTTACCATGAATTTTCCATTTCACAAGGTTTTTTTTAAGCATTTCTTCCTCAATCCCAAATGTTTCTGACCCTGGTGGCTGCTGAGGGAATTTATCCCCAAACCTTGTTGTTCTTAGTGCCTTGCTCAAGCCAAAAAGCTGCACTGCAAAGACAAAACCTGTTCAGTGAGCGGGAAACTGGGTTACTGCTCCAGTTCATCCAGTGCACACAGCGAATCTGAGAGAGCAGCAGCAATGGAGAGGAAGATGGAGAGAACTGGAGGGGGGGGGGTGAAGGAAAGAATAAAATTAGAATAATGAGATGAGAAGCCAGAGTGATTCAGCAAATGGCTGAAGATGATAAAGGAATTAGGAGAAGACAATGATGGAAAGTAAAAGGCGAATTCAGAGAGAGAAGCGAAGAGTGACGCATCTAAAAAGAAAAGTAAGAGACGAAGAGACGGAGAGAGGAAAACAAAAAGAGACGGATTAGAGGAGAGAGTGCTGCTCCCATGAGTCCAGCTCATTAGAAACTGGGACTGCTGCACTTTGAATCCCTCCTTTACACGCTCACTCTATTAAGGGCAGTAAAAAATAAGAAAGTTTTAGGACTCACTAAATCTCCACTGAATTGTTGCAGGACTCAGCTGGACGTCCCAGGAGGAGTAACGGATGAACGGCGTGTTGGTTTTCAGATATAAGCTCTTTAATCGGAGGGTCGCTGTGTCACGGATAAAGATACATATTACTAGTCTTCCTATGGACAGTAACATATAGGGGCACTTGTCTTCTTGATTACTGTATCCTAGAGGACATCAACACACACACACTTGGATGTGGTTGGTCAGATCTTGGCCAAAGGGAGAAGCTGACTGTAATCGTGTGTGTGTTTGCATTAGTACATGTCCGTGTGTATGACCTAAATATTATTTTTAATCTGTGGTTATCATGAAAGAACTAATGCTTTCTATAAAATGGTTTCTAGTGATTGAAGCACACGCACAGTTTATTAAAGATGGGCGCAGATGGTGTGTGAGTGTTGGAAAATAAAGTGTAGATTTCTTTATTGTTGTCGAGATTTCCACAGTGTCTCTCTGATAACATTAAATTAAACAATTAATTTATATCGTTTGAGGAGATGGATATTTTTATTCCAATACAATAATCTTGGGAAATATCCTGGCGTATCACAATCAGATCAGAAAAGCAAACTGGGACTGGATCCTCTTATAAAAAGGATCAAATCTGCTGTGGCTCCAGACTGGACGGACTGGGAAACCTGCTACAGGATGAACTGGTGACTCTCATGTATGTGGGATTATATAAATCTCACTGATTTGGCTCGTGTCTGTTGGTGGAGTCCACAATGTCAGTAAATAAGAGTAATATGGTGAATAATTGAGCAGATAAATAATTAATAAAAGTCTGTCTGGGACCCCGTTGGCCTGGAGTTAAAATCCTGTCTGTGTGTCTGCCCTGTTTTTGTTTTTTCTCTCTCCACTCTCCCTCCAGTAAAGCCTGAAGCAGTAGTGACTGTAAACTTGTTTCTACTTGAATTATTTAACCTTTATCTCCCAAGGAAATGTTAACAGGACTCCAGTAGTCCACTGTAGTTTGTTATCTGAAGCGTAATGAGACTCCAGACGTTACTGGGAAACTTAATATGGTTTTTATCAGGGTGGATTTTATCAGCTAAACAGCAGAACTGAGACTGAGTGAGTCGATATCAATACAGTTTGTCACAACCTTCGACCGGCAGATAAACCGTCGATAAAACTCATTAACAGTTAACAGCTAGTTTCAACCATAGACTGTAAATAAAGCTATAGCTAAATTGCTAGTGTTAGCATTAATGGCTGTCTACTCAACGGTCTAAAAGAAACGCTGTGAGTTCAGCATTAAAACTTCAGTGGAGAGAAACACCAGTGTTAACTTCTTTTGTCTCTATCACGTCTTTTCTTCTACTGAAGTTAGCATGCTAACCAGCTAGCGCCGGCCTGTCTGGTCTTTCTGACAGTGACTCACTGTAGCCTCCAGTCTGTCCTGAAGACGTAGCGCTGCTCAGAGGACGTATTTTATAACCTCTTGTCTTGTAAACGCAACAATGGCTGAAGCTGTCGTCAAGCGACAGTCGTCAACACCTGCTCCTGGTGAGAAACCACTTTGAGGGGCGGAGAAAACGTAACTTTTCTGCTTTAGGAATTTTTAAATCATATTCAGTAGACTGCGCAGGTCGAAGAAAACTGAAAGATAAAATGAAAGCACTGCATCACAGTATATCAGTTTGAGTGTGTTGCACATCACAGACTGGTGTGTTACAGGATCCTTCCTGATGGTATTGATCTAGTCTGGGTGAAAACAAACTCTAAGCTTTATCAGACCGTTGGTTAATGTGTCTTAACATTTCCTTTTTCCCAGCGTAGCTGTATCATCACTGTAACCTGTTTTTATGATGTGTACAGCTCTTCGCAGGTTTCTGTCTCTGACTACTTCACCGACGATGCTGATGTTTTCCCGCTGCTGATCTCTGCTTCACCGCACAGCTTTCTGCTAAACTGCCACATCCAACCAATCAAACAGCAGATTAATTCATCGGGACTCTCTGTCTCTCTCTCTCTCTCTCTTTAAAGCACTCCTATCTGGACAGGGAAACCTCTCTGATTCTGAGAAACATAGCAGGAAAACCTACCCACCTGCTGACCAAGGTGACACCCCCCATTCATTACTGCACGCCTCCCCACTTCTCTCGCATGCCGACATCCTGCGCCCCTCCCCCCGTCCCCTCCTCCTCTTTGTACATGCATGTTGTTTCACTCCGGATGAGTCATGGTCACCTTGCATGCTTATTCCTCTTCTTTTCACCTCCATTTTTCTGCCCTGTCCTCCTCTGTAGTGTTGAATAACGGCGGGTTTGTTTGTGGTCATGTGATGTATCATGACATGTCCTGTTTGGCTGCTGGTGTATATTCACAAAGCTTTACAGAGGCTGCGGCACACCGGGGTCTCAAGTTTGCTTTCATGACTCTTCGCACCAGTGTGCAGTCTAACACTGGTGCGACTGTAGCCTGATTAAAACAACCAATCTGTTTGTCCTGCTGGAAAATTTCTGCCCACGAGGCCCGAGATTCTCCGGAAGCGTCAGACACATTTTTAAACTTGTTTCTAATGACTGAACGTGACCTGAAATAAAGTGGAGCAGTGACATGATTTCCATACAAACAAATCATTATTGTGATAATGAGAAGAAAAAAAATACCAATAGGAAATCTGTAATTCAAAAAGGCCTTTGTAGAGCACAAATTCAGCACATTATTCTACTTTTACTTTGAACTTTTCACTGTGTTTCATTCATAGCGGGGCATAAAAGTAGATCGATATAAAACATGTAGTTTTGTATTTATGAAAATGACAGAAATTACTCAACTGTGTTTAAAGGTCCATATTTTACACTTATTTGAAGTGTTGATCCATAAATTTTAGTTTTAAGAACCAAAAAGCATCTCGGTGTAGTTTTACATCTCGTCTCTCAGCTTCTCTCTGGAGCTCTAGTAACAACAGGTCGGTGAGTGAACTGAGTGAACAAATAAAGATCCAGCAGATTTCAGGTAAAAACACTCAGAGAAACCAAATCCTGCAAGGTTTGGATGGTGGGTCCAGGTGGGCGGGGCTTGGTGACTGCTTTGTTGTGACATCACAAAGTTCCAGAAGTCCTGACGGCTGTTTTTATGTCTCAGTTTCTGAATACAGGCTGTGTGCATTTCTCTGTGGACTGAGGCTTTGATACTTTCACAGTATTAATATAGAAGCTAGAGCTGATCTATAATCACACTACACATGGACACAGACCTTTACACTGGAGGAACTTTAAGGACCTAGAGGAGCACACAGTGTCACCATGAGTCCAGTCACACTGTGTGACAATAATCAGGAGATCCACTGATATTCAACACATATATTAGAGGCAGAGGCATGCTGGCAGTTTTTTTTCAAGCTGCCAAACATGCTATTTATTGGCTGTTGTCTCTTGGTCCTTATCGTGGTTTTAAAGGAAAGTAAAAACTTGAAAGAACCGCCACCGTACCTGTCCTTTGTTGGAGTAACTTTACCATCATACATGGCAGGTATTCTGTGCAACAAAGATTCAAAAATGTAGAACAACCCTGAAATAACTGAACATTCGGAAAATATGAAAACGTGTGTAAACAACAGAAACAGCAGAAAAGACAAATCTATTGAATCCCCTGACAAACAGAAAACACATTAGTGTCACTGTGTTTGAGGCTTCACTCTGTAAAGCTTTGTGATTACTGGCCATGACTGTGTTCACCTGTGTGTTTGTGGGTTGGAAAAATACTCCTTGTGTGAGCGACCGGTCTGTGCAGCTCCCTGGTTCCTGTTTGCTGCTGCAGTTTGTTACAGTGACGACAGAGTTTGATCTGATCTGCTGCCACAGTGCAAAAGGTCATTTAACCTTTTGTTTTCTCTGTGAAGCATGAACGTTTGCTTCATCCGAATGTTGAGAAAAGGCATGAGTGAAATCAAACTGTAGCTGACTGCATGTGTGCTGTGTGTGTGTGTCATGTGACGGTTTAATTGCTGTTGTGTGTCAGTGGTTGACTGCAGTGAAGAGTCTTTCCAGGATCCGATCACACAGGAGTTTTTGTAAAATGCGGAAGCGATTATTTACCAGAGGTTCCACCATTTTGCCCATGAGAAAATTCTACATTTAAGTTTGTTTGGAGAGTACTAATACTATTTGTCACAGCAGTCTCGGCTTCTAATTGGACAGTAAAAGTGCCAGTGATGTGATTGAAGGCACCAGACTCCAAACAGACAACATGCAAAACACTCACATTACAAACAAGTAAAGCTGCTAACACACTTCCTGTGTGATCGCACTGTGAGACTGCTTCAACAACACTGTTGGGGGAAACTCACTGGGATTACGGACTCATGTTAAAGAACCTAAGCACAGGTAAGTGAGACGGTCCACGCTTCTGTGTCTGCTAAAAGTCAGCTGAGCAGAGGTCGTACTGTGTGTTCCCGTGAAACCAGCTCCATCAATAAAAGAGGGGAAACAAGCTAAAGATCAATAATGGAGAAGGTACGGCAACATGCAGCGTACCCGGATGGTGCATTCAAAACGCTCCTAAAGGTTGAGCATAAAAACGATGGACACTTCTCACTCTCAACGGTCGCCATCTTGGCTACGAAGCGGAAAGTGGAGGGACCACCAACCTATTTCCAAACTTGTGAAAATGGCGACTGAAGAATAAGGTGGAGCACACGTCTATCGGCGCCTTAATGTCCATGTCACGTGACACACGGCGCGCACACACACATACAGGAAAGTAAAACGAGAAGTTTGAGGTCAAGTGAGCGACGCAGCCGACAGGTGGGCGACAACCGCCGCCGCCTGTCAGATTTGAGACGCAGCTTTTGTCTTTCATACAGATTGTTGGGGAATTACTGTTTGTATGAGCGGAGCTGGGATACATGTGTACATCTTTTTCTGATAATAACCATTAAGAATATACAAAAAATGTGTAATTACAAAGAGACATATGCACTAATTCAGGCTTTGTTCATTTTCTGTGACGACAGACATGACTCCTGGTCTGTTGCACTGTTTTTTTAAAACTTTTTTCTGAGCTTCAGCGGGAGGCCTGGACATCAGATAAACAGTAGTAGTTAAAGCTGAGAGCGTGCGGCAGTGACCTGAGAGGAAGCGGTGAAGCAGCTTCGCTTTGTTCTGCTTGGTAATGAGTGTTTGGAGCTCAGCCAGTTGTTGTAATGGAGCTCAGTACATGAGCTCAGTGATAGCAAACATTGATCAATGCACATAATGGGGCTAGATAGTCCTCTGATTGTTGTCAGTGCTGCTGGGAGGCTTTTCTGGTTGAAGTCCTAAATTTGAAAATAAAATCATAATATTTCAAGAAAATAGTCATAATATTAGAATAAAGTTGTAATTTTTGGTTGTAGCTCATGAATTTATTTTATTTCTGATGTGTTGCGACATAATATACATGGATGTCCTCGGGTAGAAGTGTGGCTCTGCTGCTGTTAAGCTAAAGCTGTAGGCTTCTTAATAGCGAAGGTCAAAGTTTTATTTATCTCTGTGTGTGTGTGTGTGTGTGTGTGTGTGTGTGTGTGTGTGTTTATAGGCATTAGATAGAGAGTAAGCAAGGAGGCTTTCCTCTGGTTGGATCGGCGATGTCATGATTTGATTGGATGATAAAGCAGATGAGGCCGTTTGATTGGATGTTAGAGGAATGTGCCAGATCTACAGGGATAATCTTCTTTGGTGCAGAGACGGGGTGATTCCCTGTAGCAACATATACATGCACGTGTACACACAAACACTCACACTCACACACACACACACACACACACACACACACACTCTCTCTCTCTCTCTCTCTCTCTCTCTCTCACAGCAGCTGGCTGGCAATGGGCTGTCTCATTTGGACGTCTTGGCTTTGGCTGTCTTCGTAATGGCGGCTCACAGACACACAAATCTGCTCCAAGTCCTCCTCATTTTTTCATTTCTCATCTCTGTTTCACTTCAGAGAAAAAAACAAAACATTTTTCCCGAGACTGAGTTCTGGATCAAGCTTCAATTTAAAGCTCATAATTTGACCCAATCTAGTAAAACATCCCTGAATTATCTAATTGTACTTTGTGGCCTTTTCGCCACTAATGCACCATCGTATCAGAGAGTATTGGATTTTTTTAGTAACAGCACAATACAAGCTCCAGAATTAAATGAATGTAGTCAGATTAATGTTTTAGTTTTAACATCCATTTATCTCCATTGGTTTCAAATCCAGCTTTTACTGCTGCGGATTTAAACCGAGCCAAGATAACCCGTCTCATTGTCCCTCAGTGTTTCGCTCCTGCAGTTATTCTGACTCCACTGAGTCCAGGCATGAAGTTGCTTTGAGCTGCGTCTTGGAAAAACGTGATTTTGTTTTAATTTGTGGTCCCAGATTAGGGGGGGGGGGGGGGGCTGAGATTCCAGTGCAGGCAGATTACGAGCTATGGGGCCAGTCTAATTCTTGCAGTAGTGATTAGGCTGAGGGTGTAATTATCTGGACTCATTAGAGCAGCTTCCAGTACAGCGGTGTGTGTGTGTGTGTGTGTGTGTGTGTGTGTGTGTGTGTGTGTGTGTGTGTGTGTGTGTGTGTGTGTGTGTGTGTGTAGCTCTGCATATGGAATAGTCTTTCTGTGTCAGTGTTACACCGCCGCAGCAATAACTGCAACCCACCCACACACTTTCTCTTTCATACACACACACACACACACACACACACACACACACACACACACAGCTGGCCCACTTCTGCTGCTTCCACATGAGTCGCATCGCTCCGCTCTGTTCATGAGCCTATGGCGGCTCAGGAGGGACATGTTCCTTATGACTTCAAAGGCAGCGGGATCCTTCCTGGGCAGAAGCTAATTTTAGTGTCTCTATAATGTAGGTCAAGTGAATATCTATGAGATGGAGAGAAAAAAACGTTTACGCTGCAAGCTGGAAATGACGTTGACGGCAGCGGTGGGAGGAAAAGAAAGATCCCTGTGGTGGGATAAATAGAAAGCTGCAGAAAGAATGGTTTCTCTCGAATAAATAATTATATTTTTTTATCCATATAATAATGTGATCAGATGCTATAAGAGAGTGTGACAGACCAAAACACACCAGGAAAGACAGAATTTTGCTTAATTAATGGATGAATTAATGGATTATAATATATTAAGCTGTTTTAATCAGTTTTTTCAATGGATTTAATGGATTAAAATCCAGTTAATGAATTAACACACTAATATTACATTATTTACATTATTATTCATGATAAGCAATGATCTTTAAAAGCAATAAAGTAAGAGATTTCTCAGCCTCATGCAAATGACTTAAGTAGAAACATCATACAGATTCAGATTTTCAACTGAAAATAATTAGTGCTAATTAATTAATGCTAAAATCATATACATTACCTGTTAAATGTTTGTTTAGCATTAAGCTAACAGCTGCCCAGATGTTAATCCATGACTTGTAGAGATACATTTAGACCTGAAGGTTTAGAAATTGTGGAAATTTTGAGCAGTTTGCTAGCTCGTTAGCATAGCTAAATAAAATGTAGATAACGAGACTGCGGAGGTTATTGACGATCAAATCATTATAAACCATTAGGAAACAATAATAAACATACAGCAACAACAACCATGTGTTGTTTTATTTATATTGGATTATTTTAAAAGATTTAAAATTCTTCAAAAGTAAAACGTCAAGATATTATTGATCCCAATAAACTTTACACTCATATTTATGTGGAAATCTAAATGTGATGATGAAGATGTTGGAGGCAGAGATGAGGGGGACAGTAATGACTGTGATGTCAGTGATGATGAAGATGATGATAGCTGACACTTGTTAGCCTCCTGCCTCAGGCATGTCATAGTCTGTAGATGACGAATTGTGAATTGCAACACAACTGACACAACAGCCAGTTAGCATTAAAGCGCTAACTGTAATGCTAACTGTCTGATACACAGACTGGGACATGCTAACACCAACTGTTTTTTATAGGCTAAACATTTAATTGTAGCAGCCATTAAACCTTGGACTTTTAGCCACAGTTTCACTTTTAGTTCAAATGTTAAAAGTCGCTAACAGATGATGTGTTACATAATTTATCAAATTTAAGCCTCTGTGTTTCATTCATTTCAGATCTCCACATTGTTTTTAGCTGCATTTAAGCTCAAATAGGTGTTATGTAAGTCTAAGATCTGTGCGTCACTAGAGTTTTAACGGCTGCGGATGCTAATTGATGTTGCTAGATTAAGTCTACATTTACGTAATATGATATGGCTTTTTTTTTGTTTTTGATTTCGTAACCAAACACATTATCAGACATTTTATTTTTAATGTCTTTCCAGTTCCACCTCTTCTAAATGCTCACTGCCACTAATGCTGGTTTTTTTTGTTGTATTTAAAGGTAATTAACATTAAATATTTATAAAATGCATCAATTTTTATAATATAAATAAATAACTTTTATTATAAGGTTCACAGCTAATAAGATTATTTTTAATGTAGCATTTTAACAACAGTGAGGAAAAGTTTTTACCAGTTAAAAACACAATCTACTAATATTACATAATCACATATTTGACAACATTTAATTTCTGTACAGTTTCCTGGAAAGACTCGTGTAGTTTGGTTCAAATTAAAGGAAAAACAGAAACAAAATTCTGACACTGTTATTTTAGTGAGATTATTTGTTGAGTTTATTATTGACTTCCGGTGAAATTGATAGAAATTTCTCTATTTAAAACACAGTGATTATTTATTACTTGTTCATTTATTTTAGAAACTTTATTCTTCATACATGGGGAAAAACATTTTGCGTCTGTAGATATCCTCTGTATTTTAAAAGCCCTCCTGGGGACGGACACTGGAAACGAACAGTAGCTATAAATGCGACGATGCATTGCGTTGGATAATTGTTGTGTCTGTGTATTCTGCATCTACTCCCATCAAATGAACATGAAATGAATAAATGAAATCGAATGAATACAAATCTCAAGGTTGAGCTAGCTTAGCATTTAGCAACAATTGGAAGTGTACCAACCAATCACAAAGTTCTACCTTCATTTGGAGCCAAACATGTTTCTTTCCAGGAAACTTCTTAAGAGATTGTTAGGAAATAAATTGGAATTGAAGAACCTGTAAAATAAAGTGTTGCCAACAACATACTTTTATTATATTTTTACATTTATTTATTTCTTTTTACCACATGAATCCCATGTAACTCCTTTTGTTTAAATATTATTAGGTGCCAGCTAAAAGAAACAATATATTTTCTCACATTTTAAACAGATTTCTTGCTTTTTGAGTAATTTAAATTAAAATCATCTAAATTTCATCATCTATAATATCTATATGATATATAATAATGTAATGTAATACCTATAATATATATGTAATCTTTAATCATAGTCATCTATGTTTAGTTTAATATCATCATTGATTTGTGTAATTTATTATTTATTGTTTCTACATTGTGATACCTTGACAAGTCACGGCTCTTAATGCCAACGCTCCATGTGTCAAACTGATGATGCAATTCATTCATTTTAATCTTCTGTTCGGCGCCAACCAAAACACAGGCCGGTCATTATGAAGCTGTTTATGAGCTTATGCTGTAGGCTTCCCTGCTGCTTCGAGAATGTGTGTGTGTGTGTGTGTGTGTGTGTGTGTGTACTTCAGCGGGTTTTCGGGGTGCTGATAAGGAGATTGGCTGGTAATCTCCTCTTCCTCGTCTTCCCCATCATCTTTGTTTCCTTCTGCCCTTTCGCTCGTTCACAATATGGATCCTCGTGTGTGTGTGTGTGTGTTTGTTTGTGTTTGTGTTTAAGCCTACTGGCTAAAGTGGAACACCTCCGCTAGGGTGCAAACAGACATTCAGATGCTCATGTGAAGTGACTGGAAAGATTCCCTAAAACTGACCACATACAGAGAGAGAGAGACAGAGAGAGAGAGAGAGGGAGGGAGAGAGAGAGACGGCGGGTGAAGTAGTGAGAGTGAGATAAGGACAAAACAAGGAGGAAAAACAAATCAGATGAAAGAATTGGAAAGACGAGAAGACTGTGTTGCACGGAGCGAAACGGGAATGGAGAGACGGCGAGGAGGGGGCGAGAGAGCTTGAAATAAAGGGATCAGTGCCTCTGCATGTAAGTTGGCACAGCAACGATGCCCCTCCCCCACCCCATCCATCTCTACCCTTCCCTCTCTCTTCCTCTCCTCTCATTCCCTCTGTCTCGCTCGGCCAGGGAGGATGTGACAGCACAAGGTAGCATCTTTCACTTCCATCTGTCAGTGAATCAGTCAGTCAGTGTGTGGAGGTAAAAAACCAGACGGTCAGCTTCTAACCAGACGATCAGTCAGTAGATTTTCTGTTTACTCAGCGACTAAATCTGGCTCTCAGTCGGTCGATAACTAGATTAGTCAAAATACAGCTCAGCCAGTCAGAGTGTAAACAGACAGACAGACAGTCGGTTGCTCAGTGTTTCTGCCTGATTCTCGTGCTGTTTATTTCTACTTCTGTTTCTACTTCTGCTCTTTTATTTTGTGCTTGCAGATCTTGTGTTAGTGTCTGCGCTCTGCTCTGCTGAAATCGAGGCTTCTTCTGCTCCTCCATCCGTCCTCCACTGCTTCACCTCTTACAGGCGGTTATCTGCGATTTTGTTGGAGGTTGACAAACTGAAAGAGATAAGTTGTGCGTTTGGTTGTGGAAAAGAAAACAGACGGCACTTTCTTCACATCTCCATCCGAGTCTCATACCTTCCAGTTAGTTTGGCTATTTGGCAAATTTTTGGATAATCCTCCAGAGGGACAATAACTGTCTACAAACATGTAGCGCCAGAGCGTTAATCCAGTCTCCTACAGCCACAGTGATATGAGATAAGAGACGATGATGATGATGATGATGATGATGATGAAGAGGATGAGGAGGAGAGGCTGGCTTTGCGCTGCCAACCAGACGTGTGTGATAGCTCCTCACAGTTTCACCTCTGTCTTGTCTCTGGACTAACCCTGCACTGCTGCTCATCTTCTTTCACCCAGTGTGGAATCTATTAGCTGCTGGAAGAAGAAGAGGAAGAAGAAGAAGAAGAAGAGGAAGTCTAATTAAGCAGGAACACATAAAACTCTGCTGATTAAAAAAAAAAAAAAAACACTGGGATTTTCTGGAGTTGTTTTTTTTTTTTTTTTTTTAAATACCTGATTTTGAACTTTATTTGATGTAAAAACACAGAAGCGTCGACTGTTTGACAAAAGTAAAGATGAATTCCTGTTGGAGGAATCAGGTGAGAGGACAAGTGGGTTTTAATCAGGACGTGTGTCCTTAATACGGACAGAGGGATAATGAGTGTGGAAGGAATGTGTCTGTGCTGTTGTTTTGTGTTGACTGAGCTGTGTGTAGTTTCTGTTGTCATCATCACTGTGTGTGTGTGTGTGTGTGTGTGTGTGTGTGTGTGTGCAGGAGGAGCAGGCTGCCAAGCTGAAGGCAGAGAATATCCGACTCGCCCTGGAGAAGATCAAGGAGGCCCAGGTGAAGAAGGTGAGTCTGGTTCACACACACACACACACACACACACACACACACACACACATAAGGAAGAAAGAAAGAACATTAAAGAAATATGTGTTGTGTATATTTGCGCATGTGTGTGTGTGTGTGTGTATGTGTGTGCGCAGGATGTGTGTTGGTCCATGTGCATGTGAGTCTGAGACTGGCACGTGTCCAGCCGACTCAGTTTTCTGGGTCAGGTCAGTGTTACTCCACATTGGTCAATAACAGCTGGGGTCAACACACACACACATACACTATATATATATATATACACACACACACATAT